>NC_091991.1:18966172-19066567 GCF_044704955.1 Pristiophorus japonicus
TTTAAACCGGCCCCCCCACCATTCCCTACGCCTGATTTGTAACCTACGCCTGATTTTCTAAAGTGTAGACAAGGTTTTTTCGAGCATACAAAAATCTTCACTTACTCCATTCTAAGTTAGTTTGGAGTAAGTTTTCACTGACGAAACTTTGAAAACAGGCGTAAGTGGCCGGACACGCCCCCTTTTGAAAAAAAAAATCTGTTCCAAAATTAAACTGTTCTAACTGACTAGAACTGGAGCAAACTAAATGCCGAGAATTGCAATTTCTAAGATACTCCATTCTAAACCAGTTGCTCCAAAAAAACAGGAGCAACTCAGGCCGAAACTTGGCCCCATTAAAAGGGGGACACTACAAACAGTTTACAAGTGCCTTTTTTGTTTTTTTTGTTTTTGTTTTTGTGTTTTTTTGCTTTTTTTTGGCACTAAAACCACAAAAGGGGAGGGGGACACTAAAACCCAGCAATTAAAACAAATTAACTTTAAAACATATAAAATCAAATTTAAATTTGGTTGCCGGGGGTGACGATGCACTCCAGTCCCTCCGGCGCCTACCTCTCGCGGAAGGCCGTGCAACAGCTCTACAACTCTTTTTGGGGACAAAAAGTAAACATTAAATCAAGTGCCCCCCGATCTGGGGAACACCCCAAACATTTCCCAAGGCCCTTTTTTGGTTTTTCTTTGTGTTTTTTTGTACTTTCTGTTCGTTTTTTTTGTGTTTTTTTTTTGGACTCTAAAACCATAATTTACAAGTGCCACCGATGGCCCCAAGTTTCGCCATGATTTGCTCCTGATTTTTAGGAGCAACTGGTGTAGAACGGAGTATCTTAGAAATCGGAATTCTCGCCATTTAGTTTGCTCCAGTTCTAGCCAGTTAGAACAGTTTCACTTTGGAAGATAATTTTCTTTTTCAAAAGGGGGCGTGTCCGGCCACTTACGCCTGTTTTCAAAGTTTCGTCAGTGAAAACTTACTCCAAACTAACTTAGAATGGAGTAAGTGAAGATTTTTGTATGCTCGAAAAAACCTTGTCTACACTTTAGAAAATCAGGCGTAGGTTACAAATCAGGCGTAGGGAATGGTGGGGGGGCCGGTTTAAAGAGAAGTTTACAAACATTAAACACTTCAGTTTTACAAATAAAGAGCCATCATCAATAATAAATGATAAAAACATCAATAAATCAACCAATAAATCAATCAAAAAAAATTAATAAGGAATTAATTTTAAAAAAATCAATAAATAAAACATTTTCTACTTACCGACTGCAGCACCGGAAGCCCTCCAACAGCGTGCTGGGATGCCCCCCACCCCCGCAGTGTGTCTCTGTCAGTGTCTCTATCTCTCTGTCTGTCTGTGTGTGTCTCTCATTCTCTGTCTGTCAGTGTCTGTGTTTCTGACAGCGAAGGGAGGGGGAGGAGGGGGGTAGAGGGAGAGAGGAGGGGAGCAGAGGGAGAGAAGGGGGAGGGATGGGGGAGAAGGGGGAGGGGGGAGGAGGAGAAGGGGGAGTGAGGGACGGGGAGGAGGAGAAGGGGGAGGGGGAGGGGGGAGGAGGAGAAAGGGGAGGGAGGGAGGGGGAGGAGGAGAAGGGGAAGGGGGAGAGAAGGAGGAGGAGAAGGGGGAAGGGGAAAGGGGAAGGAGGAGAAGGGGGGAGGAGGAGAAGGGGGAAGGGGAGGAGGAGAAGGAGGGAGGAGGAGAAGGGGGAAGGGGAGGAGGAGAAGGGGGAAGGGGGAGGAGGAGAAGGGGAGGAGGAGGAAAAGGGGGGGAAAGATAAAGGGGGGAAAGGAGAAGGGGGGGAAAGGAGAGGGCGGGGAAAGGAGAGGGGGGGGAAAAGAGAGGGAAGTGGGAGGCTGAACGGGCCGGGCCCGGCCGGGCCCGAGACTTCAGGCAAGGCCCAAGACTTCGGGCAGGGCCCGTCCCCAGCACCAGATTTACAGGTAGGTGGCGTTGGGTCGGGAGCGCGGGTCGGGTCAGGGGGGTGGTGGGAGGGAGGTCGGTTCGGTTCGGGTCGGGGGGAGGGAGGGAGAGGGAGGTCAGGTCAGGGGGAGGGAGGTCAGGTCGGGTCCACTCGGGGCGGGGCGGGGTGGGAAGCGGGAGTCGGGTCGGTGTCGGTGTCGGTGTCGGTGTCAGGGTCGGGTCCAGTCCAGGGGCGAGGGGGCGGGGGGGGGAAGCGGGAGTCGGGTCGGTGTCGGGTCCGGTCCGGAGGCGGGAAGCGGGAAGCGGGAGTCGAGTCAGGTCGGGAGGAAGCAGGAGCTGGCCGTGGGAGGAGCCTTATTCACGCAGCCCCAGTGAGGCCATTCGGCCAGGGCTAGGGGCTGCGTGCTTTGGGCCCCTCCCACACAGTTTTGGGCACCTCGAGCTACTGCACTTGCGCGCCCACTGTAGCGCGTATGTGCAGAGGTCCCGGCACTGTTTTCAGTGCAGGGACCTGGCTCCGCCCCCTACAGCTCGTGCTGCACTGCGCCGAGCTGCAAACGACCTGCAGCGAGTTGGAGAATCTGGAAGTTTTTTTTAGGCGCACTTTGTGGCGCGAAAAACGGGCGTCCAGGTCGGGACTGCGCCGTTCTAGGCGCGGCTCGAAACTTGGGCCCAATAAAAGGGGAGGGGGACACTAAAAACCCGGCAATTAAAACAAATTAAACTTTAAAACATATAAAATCAAATTAAAATTTGGTTGCCGGGGTGTAACGATGCACTCCAGTCCCTCCGGCGCACACCTCTCGCAGAAGGCCATGCAACAGGTCTACAAACCTCTGAACACACTCACAGGTGCATACATTACACCTTTCTAATTGACTCCTATAGTAATGGCAAATGATTAGTGCTATTTGCCCGATATAGCATGAACGGTGTAAATATAGTTATTTCAAATGGTTTACTTTCTTCTGTTTTCTCTACAAAGATAAAAGAATGTCATTTTCTCCATTTTTTGTTTTTGCATTGGGTCCCTTAGTAGAAATTTAAAATCAACAATTGATCTAGCATCAATTGTCATTTGCAGAAGTGAGTTCCAAACTTATACCACCCTTTGCGTGTAGAAGTGTTTCCTAACTTCACTCCAGAAAGGCTTGGCTGTAATCTTTACTCTATGCCCCCAAGTCCTAGACTCCCCAACCAGCAGAAATAGTTTTCTTAAAGAACAGATCTGTCGCACTGGTGCAGTAAGTGTAAGATTAGGGCTGTGATATAATAGTGGGAGCCTTACCTTGACTTTAATCTCTTTTTTTTAACCGAATCTCAGTGTTTCCCTATGAGATAGATGCGAAGAGGCTGCAGGGTGACTTGGACAGGTTAGGTGAGTGGGCAAATACATGGCAGATGCAGTATAATGTGGATAAATGTGAGGTTATCCACTTTGGTGGCAAAAACACAAACGCAGAATATTATCTGAATGGCGGCAGATTAGGAAAAGGGGAGGTGCAACGAGACCTGGGTGTCATGGTACATCAGTCATTGAAAGTTTGGCATGCAGGTATAGCAGGCGGTGAAGAAGGCAAATGGTATGTTGGCCTTCATAGCTAGGGGATTTGAGTATAGGAGCAGGGAGGTCTTACTGCAGTTGTACAGGGCCTTGGTGAGGCCTCACCTGGAATATTGTGTTCAGTTTTGGTCTCCTAATCTGAGGAAGGACGTTCTTGCTATTGAGGGAGTGCAGCAAAGGTTCACTAGACTGATTCCCGGGATGGCAGGACTGACATATGAGGAGAGACTGAATCGACTGGGCCTGTATTCACTGGAGTTTAGAAGGATGAGAGGGGATCTCATAGAAACACACAAAATTCTGACGGAATTGGACAGTTTAGAAACATAGAAACATAGAAACATAGAAAATAGGTGCAGGAGTAGGCCATTCGGCCCTTCTAGCCTGCACCGCCATTCAATGAGTTCATGGCTGAACATGCAACTTCAGTACCCCATTCCTGCTTTCTCACCATACCCCTTGATTCCCCTAGTAGTAAGGACTTCATCTAACTCCTTTTTGAATATATTTAGTGAATTGGCCTCAACAACTTTCTGTGGTAGAGAATTCCACAGGTTCACCACTCTCTGGGTGAAGAAATTCCTCCTCATCTCGGTCCTAAATGGCTTCCCCCTTATCCTTAGACTGTGTCCCCTGGTTCTGGACTTCCCCAACATTGGGAACATTCTTCCTGCATCTAACCTGTCTAACCCCGTCAGAATTTTAAACGTTTCTATGAGGTCCCCTCTCATTCTTCTGAACTCCAGTGAATACAAGCCCAGTTGATCCAGTCTTTCTTGATAGGTCAGTCCCGCCATCCCGGGAATCAATCTGGTGAACCTTCGCTGCACTCCCTCAATAGCAAGAATGTCCTTCCTCAGGTTAGGAGACCAAAACTGTACACAATACTCCAGGTGTGGCCTCACCAAGGCCCTGTACAATTGTAGCAACACCTCCCTGCCCTTGTACTCAAATCCCCTCGCTATGAAGGCCAACATGCCATTTGCTTTCTTAACTGCCTGCTGTACCTGCATGCCAACCTTCAATGACTGATGTACCATGACACCCAGGTCTCTTTGCACCTCCCCTTTTCCTAATCTGTCACCATTCAGATAATAGTCTGTCTCTCTGTTTTTACCACCAAAGTGGATAACCTCATATTTATCCACATTATACTTCATCTGCCATGCATTTGCCCACTCACCTAACCTATCCAAGTCGCTCTGCAGCCTCATAGAATCCTCCTTGCAGCTCACACTGCCACCCAACTTAGTGTCATCCGCAAATTTGGAGATACTACATTTAATCCCCTCGTCTAAATCATTAATGTACAATGTAAACAGCTGGGGCCCCAGCACAGAACCTTGCGGTACCCCACTAGTCACTGCCTGCCATTCTGAAAAGTCCCCATTTACTCCTACTCTTTGTTTCGTGTCTGACAACCAGTTCTCAATCCATGTCAGCACACTACCCCCAATCCCATGTGCTTTAACTTTGCACATTAATCTCTTGTGTGGGACCTTGTCGAAAGCCTTCTGAAAGTCCAAATATACCACATCAACTGGTTCTCCCTTGTCCACTTTACTGGAAACATCCTCAAAAAATTCCAGAAGATTTGTCAAGCATGATTTCCCTTTCACAAATCCATGCTGACTTGGACCTATCATATACCTCTTTCCAAATGCACTGCATCCAAATGACATCCTTAAGAATTGATTCCATCATTTTACCCACTACCAATGTCAGGCTGACCAGTCTGTAATTCCCTGTTTTCTCTCTCCCTCCTTTTTTAAAAAGTGGGGTTACATTGGCTACCCTCCACTCCATAGGAACTGATCCAGAGTCAATGGAATGTTGGAAAATGACTGTCAATGCATCCACTATTTCCAAGGCCACCTCCTTAAGTACTCTGGGATGCAGTCCATCAGGCCCTGGGGATTTATCGGCCTTCAATCCCATCAATTTCCCCAACACAATTTCCCGACTAATAAGGATTTCCCTCAGTTCCTCCTCCTTACTAGACCCTCCGACCCCTTTTATATCCGGAAGATTGTTTGTGTCCTCCTCAGTGAATACCGAACCAAAGTACTTGTTCAATTGGTCCGCCATTTCTTTGTTCCCCGTTATGACTTCCCCTGATTCTGACTGCAGGGGACCTACGTTTGTCTTTACTAACCTTTTTCTCTTTACATATCTATAGAAACTTTTGCAATCCGTCTTAATGTTCCCTGCAAGCTTCTTCTCGTACTCTATTTCCCCTGCCCTAATCAAACCCTTTGTCCTCCTCTGCTGAGTTCTAAATTTCTCCCAGTCCCCGGGTTCTCTGCTATTTCTGGCCAATTTGTATGCCACTTCCTTGGCTTTAATGCTATCCCTGATTTCCCCTGATAGCCACGGTTGAGCCACCTTCCCTTTTTTATTTTTACGACAGACAGGAATGTACAATTGTTGGAGTTCATCCATGCGGTCTCTAAATGTCTGCCATTGCCCATCCACAGTCAACCCCTTCAGTATCATTCGCCAATCTATCCTAGCCAATTCACGCCTCATACCTTCAAAGTTACCCTTCTTTAAGTTCTGGACCATGGTCTCTGAATTAACTGTTTCATTCTCCATCCTAATGCAGAATTCCACCATATTATGGTCACTCTTCCCCAAGGGGCCTCGCACAACGAGATTGCTAATTAATCCTCTCTCATTACACAGCACCCAGTCTAAGATGGCCTCCCCCCTAGTTGGTTCCTCGACATATTGGTCTAAAAAACCATCCCTTATGCACTCCAGGAAATCCTCCTCTACCGTATTGCTTCCAGTTTGGTTAACCCAATCTATGTGCATATTAAAGTCACCCATTATAACTGCTGCACCTTTATTGCACGCACCCCTAATTTCATGTTTGATGCCCTCCCCAACATCACTACTACTGTTTGGAAGTCTGTACACAACTCCCACTAACGTTTTTTGTCCTTTGGTATTCTGCAGCTGTACCCATATAGATTCCACATCATCCAAGCTAATGTCCTTCCGAACTATTGCCTTAATTTGCTCCTTAACCAGCAATGCTACACCACCTCCTTTTCCTTTTATTCTATCTTTCCTGAATGTTGAATACCCCTGGATGTTGAGTTACCAGCCCTGATCATCCTGGAGCCACGTCTCCGTAATCCCAATCACATCATATTTGTTAACATCTATTTGCACAGTTAATTCATCCACTTTATTGCGGATACTCCTTGCATTAAGACACAAAGCCTTTAGGCTTGTTCTTTTAACACCCTTTGTCCTTTTAGAATTTTGCTGTACAGTGGCCCTTTTTGTTCTTTACCTTGGGTTTCTCTGCCCTCCACTTTTCCTCATCTCCTTTCTGTCTTTTGCTTTTGCCTCCTTTTTGTTTCCCTCTGTCTCCCTGCATTGGTTCCCATCCCCCTGCCATATCAGTTTAAATTCTCCCCAACAGCACTAGCAAACACTCCCCCTAGTACATTGGTTCCGGTCCTGCCCAGGTGCAGACCGTCCGGTTTGTACTGGTCCCACCTCCCCCAGAACCGGTTCCAATGCCCCAGGAATTTGAATCCCTCCCTGTTGCACCACTGCTCAAGCCACGTATTCATCTGTGCTATCCTGCGATTCCTACTCTGACTATCACGTGGCACTGGTAGCAATCCCGAGATTACTACTTTTGAGGTCCTACTTTTTAATTTAGCTCCTAGCTCCTTAAATTCGTTTCGTAGGACCTCATCCCTTTTTTTACCTATGTCGTTGGTTCCAATGTGCACCACGACAACTGGCTGTTCTCCCTCCCTTTTTAGAATGTCCTGCACCCGCTCCGAGACATCCTTGACCCTTGCACCAGGGAGGCAACATACCATCCTGGAGTCTCGGTTGCGGCCGCAGAAACGCCTATCTATTCCCCTCACCATTGAATCTCCAATCACTATTGCTCTCCCACTCTTTTTCCTGCCCTCCTGTGCAGCAGAGCCAGCCATGGTGCCATGAACTTGGCTGCTGCTGCCCTCCCCTGATGAGTCATCCCCCTCAACAGTACCCAAAGCAGTGTATCTGTTTTGCAGGGGGATGACCACAGGGGACTCCTGCACTACCTTCCTTGCACTGCTCTTCCTGTTGGTCTTCCATTCCCTATCTGGCTGTGGACCCTTTCCCTGCGGTACGACCAACTCGCTACACGTGATACTCACGTCATTCTCAGCATCGTGGATGCTCCAGAGTGAATCCACCCTCAGCTCCAACTCCGCAACGCGATCTGTCAGGAGCTGGAGGCGGATACACTTCCCACACACGTAGTCGTCAGGGACACCGGAAGTGTCCCTGAGTTCCCACATGGTACAGGAGGAGCATAACACCCGACCGAGCTCTCCTGCCATGACTTAACCCTTAGATACACTTAAATTGGCAACAACAATGTTAAAAGTTACTCACTGATATAGAAGAGAAAAAAGAAAAACTACTCACCAATCACCAGCCAATCACTTACCCTCTTGGCTGTGACGTCACCTTTTGATTTCTTTCTACTTCTTTTTTGCCTTCTCCCTGTAGCTGCACAAGTCCCGCCTTTTATAGCCCTCTCCACGCACCTCCTCGACGCTGCTCCCGACTGCCGCCGACGCTGGGCCCCGGACTCCCTGCTGTGCCTTTTATAGCCCTCTCCACGCACCTCCTCGACGCTGCTCCCGACTGCCGCCGACGCAGGAAGAATGCAGGATGCAGGAAGAATGTTCCTGATGTTGGGGAAGTCCAGAATAAGGGGTAAGCCATTTAGGACTGAAATGAGGACAAACGTCTTCACTCGGAGAGTTGTTAACCTGTGGAATTCTCTACCGCAGAGAGTTGTTGATGCCAGTTCATTGGATATATTCAACAGGGAGTTAGATATGGCCCTTGCGGCTAAAGGGATCAAGGGGTATGGAGAGAAAGCAGGAAAGGGGTACTGAGGTGAATGATCAGCCATGATCTTATTGAATGGTGGTGCAGGCTCAAAGGGCTGAATGGCCTACAACTGCACCTATTTTCTATGTTTCTATATTACCCTATCAGGTCCCCTTAATAGCTTGAAAACTTTGATCAAATCATCAACAGGATAAGGTTTGCTTTATACTGTCCAAAAATGTGCCTTAAACTCAACCTAAGCAATACATTTCCTACCGTACCAGTGTCTAACAATTCTATTTTCCTACACCAATCATTCTTCTGACCTCAAATTTAAATTGATCTTCTTTGTGTTTGAATCCCTTCATGGCCTTGATCATTTCGGTAACCTCTTCCAGCCCAACAACTCCCACCACTTGAACTCTCATTTCTCTGACGCTGGCCTTTTGTGTAATCCCTTCACCCACCATTGTCAGCCATGCCTTTAGCTCTCTCTGGACTAAACTTGCTTAACCCCTCTGTCTCTGCCTCCCTCTCCTTTAAAACTCACCTTAAAATTCATCTCTTTAACCAAGGTTATGGTCATCCCTCCTAATTGTTCCTTCTTTCCCCATTGTCTGTTTTCCCTTACGCCTCTGTGAAGCATCTTTAGATTTTTTTAAACTTTAAAAGTGCAATATAAATGCAATTTATTGTTGTCGCCGCCAAGAAACTGCCTTCAGATTGACAAAATAATTGTACAGTGAATGTTCTTGTGTCAGCAGAAAAAGGAATCTCTCATCGATCTGGTCTGACTGGATTTGATCACGTGTTTTAATAAGTGAAAAGACAATGTACTAACCCAGTAAACCACTCCAACCCATTCTATTTACAATTATTGTCAATAATGGGTCATGTTAGGTTCTTTATGACATTTATATTGAAAAGAGTAGACAAGACTGTACCAGTAATAGGATTAACAGACTGTAATAGAATAAAAAATTCAGAACATTAGACACACATGCATGCGTTACATATATGCATGCAGCTCTTGCATACTGATTAGATAAATTAGGTCAATTTTATCTTTGACTGCTGTAAGCCATCTTGGGACTGGAGCCAACAAAACATAATTTGTTTCAAAGCAATCAATCACAAACCTACCATCCATCTGGCCTTTTTGGCACGTTAATTCTGTTTCAATTCATATAGGACAAAATGTATAGGGTCTAATACAAAAATAGGGTTACGATCCATGAGATTGCAGTTTGAAAATATATGCAGACATTTTAACTTTCAGTCTCTCTGGGCCCGAATTTGATCTTACCGACCACTGCCGCCGACTGCCGCCAATGCCACCGATATTCCTCGTGAAGATCCGTCCAGTGCCACTCTCGAGGTGGGCTGGAGTGGGCGGGAGGGGAGAGTCGCCGGGAAGCGTCCACTGCCGGGTGGTGTAAGTGACCTCCCGCCCGCCGAGCTGCCAGATTGGTGCAGGCGGGAGTTGGCGCCAGGACGGGGGTGGGCCGCTGGCTGGAGGCTGGTCTGTCCCCGACGGTAGGTAGGGAGATCCTGAACAAAAGGTTAGTGAACTTTAAAAGAAAAAAATCTTTCACAGCCACTTACCTCAATCATGTCCCCTGAAGTTCTTCCGTTGGATTTTTTTTTCTGATGATTTTAATTTTCAGCTCTGCGATCCTCCTTGGGCCCGACTCCATTCTCGGCGGCACTTGGGCAGCAAATGTCTCTGCCGTGGAGAATGAGAGCTCCCACCCGCTGCCACCCAGATTGGCGGCATATGTCGCATATTTGCCACCCGCCAATCTTCGAGGGACCGGGATGATGAAAACCCCGCCCAAAGAACCATCAGGGACCGCGACGGCCATCAGCGGTCCTTTGGGCACCACTTGGGCGGGTGGAGGCCTTCATCAAACTCGGGCCCTCTGTTTTTAAACTTTTCATCAATAGAGGAAAAGGAGAATGTTAGCTACACAGCACTAAAGATTAATTTCTGAATGTTGATAATATTTATGCATTATCATCAACATTTTCATGTGGAATACATATCTTTAAAACTTATCACTCCTGCAATGACCCATTTTAAAATCTTATATTTGGTGGCCAATAACAGGCATTCACAGAGACCATTTAATACTGTGCCAACTTCTTCATTAAAATCTGGCTGCCTTTATTTTCTTGCAACTGTTTCCCATTTCAGTTGAACCTGCCGAACACACTGCTGAGACTCTCTCTAACTCTTGAAAGTTGTTACACCCACACTGAGTTTGAATGGAAACTTGGAATCTCCTTTACTGGATAATGTAATGCAATGTCTATAGCTCCACACTGTGGACTCCTGTGTTACTGCAGTCAGTGCTGCTTATAATAAAGAAACCAGGTCACCTGACAAGAAGGAGATTTCTGAAGCTTCTGCCATCTTAAAAGCTGTGTGTGCTGTATGCTCTCTGGGAATATCACAATGGCGACGACGATGGGATTAAGCGGATAAAACAAAGCTGAAAGTTTGTTGGTGAAGGATTCAGCCAGCCGACAGAGAGACTTTGAGAGCTTTTCTGTTTTGATTAACAGCTACAAATCTGAGGTAAATTACAAGCACGCATGTTTTAACTGTCAGAGTCCAAATGGCCGTGCCTATGGGGTTAATAAGGCATTTGGGGAAGTTTCAACGTGACCGTGAAAGTTTCAGAGTGTATGTGGATTGGCTAGAAATGTTTTTCACTGCAAGTAATATAATCAAAGTCCCCGAGAATGAAAACCAGTACCGGGTGGTGTTGGAATGAAAAAGAGCTATTTTCTTAACTGAGGCAGGGTGCAAGGTGTATGAAACCTTGATAAATTTGCTTGTGCCTGACAAGCCAAAGGACACAATTCTGAAGTAGATTCGCACTATAGCCCCGTGCCCTTGGAAATTGCTGAAAGTTAGCGTTCCGGAATACGAAATCAGAAGGCCGAAGAAAATATCAGTGAGTACATTGTAGCATTAAAAAAGCTATCTATTCACTGTAATTTCGGAACTTTCAGGACCGAGCATTGCGTGACCGCTTTGATGGTGGGATGAAAAATTATGCGATCAGAAGAAAGTTATTGACAATGCCTAACTTGACTTTTGATTTAGCTTGTCAGACAGCTATGTCAATGAGCATGGCCGACTAATATTCCTGAGAATTTCATGCAGTGTAAAAGAAAATTGGTAGAGAGCACCATGTTAGTTCACTATGACGTATCTAAGGAGATCAAGCTAGCATGTGATGTCTCTCCATATGGAGTTGGGGCAGTGATCTCTCATGTATTACGTAGTGGGGAGGAGAGACCAATTGCTTTTGCTTCATGCACTCTTGGTGCCAGTGAGAATAATTATGCACAAATCGAAAGGGAAGCATTGGCATTAATTTTTGGGGTCAAGAAGTTCCACAAATACTTGCATGGTCGTAAGTTTACCATTGTTACGGACCATAAGCCCCTGACAGCAATCCTACATCCAAAGTCCCCAGTTCCAACATTAGCCGCAGCCCGAATGTAGAGATTGGCTTTGATTTTGTCAGCATATACATATGATATTTGAATACAGACGATCAGCTGATCACAGTAATGCTGATGCTATGTCTAGATTGCCTTCCCCATCACAAGTTATACCCGATAGGGAAGAAGTGTTTTATTTTTCATGCATTGATGAACTGCCAGTCACAGCTGAGGAGATTGGTAGAGCAACCAAACATGACTGAGTTATGTCAAAGGTGTATGATTATATTGCAAATGGATGGCCAAACCGGGTAACAGAGAAAGATATTCATCCATTCTTCATTCATAGGAATGAATTATCAGTCGATAAAGATTGTATCATGTGGGGTGCAAGAGTGGTTATACCAAATAAATTCAGTTCCAAATTATTAGGAGACCTCAATGACTAGCACCTGAGAATGTGATTGACCAAGAGTTTTGCACGCAGTTACTTATGGTGGCCATGTCTTGATAAAGATATGGAGTACATCGTGAGTCAGTGTACGACATGTCAATCGGTAAGCAAGCAATCACCATCAGTACCATTACAGCCATGGAAATGGCCTCCCAGGGTGTGGAAAAGGCTACAAATCAATTTTGCTGAGATAGAAGGACAACACTTGTTCATTGTGATTGATAGCCGTTCGAAGTGGGTCGAGGTGTTTCCAATGTGGAAAATAACAGCAAGTGAAACATTAGACATTTTACAAAATTTATTTTCTTCACTTGGCCTCCCAGAAGAAATTGTTTCTGATAATGGACCACAATTTTGTTCAGAAGAATTTGCACAGTTCAAGAGCAAAAATGGTGTGAAACATACCAAGGTTCCACTGTACCACCCTGCTTCGAATGGTGCAGCAGAGCGCACTGTACAAATTGTAAAACATGCCCTCATCAAACAGATGCTGGATCCAAATACAAAGAAACAACAGTTGTCATTGGACCACAAATTGGCCAATTTTCGAATTACATATCATAATACTCCTCATACAACTACTGGTAGAACACCAGCAGAGTTGGTTCTCAAACGACAGCCACGAACCAGATTCTTATTGTTTAAACCAAGCTTGTCACAGTCCGTAGAAGAGACACAATTAAGACAGAAAGAGAATCATAATAGAGGTAGAGTAAAAGGGAGAAGTGTGAAATTAAATCAGAAGGTGAGAGTGAAGGACCATCACCATAAATGGCTAAAGTGGTTACTTGGAAGAGTGGTGAAGATATGTAGTCCTCGCACATATTTGGTCAAGATGTTTGATCATGGACAGGTTAGGTTTGTTCACGTTGATCATATTTTACCTACAGACATGGAAGTAATTGAACGTGGGAATGATTCAATTATTTCTGACTCATCAGATAGTTTTGATACACCAGTAGCATATCCTACGTCCAATGTACTGGAAACAAATCCAAGAGAAAGTCAGAATTTAAGTGTGAGTCCGAGTCTGGCAGACAAACAGTCTGAAGTTAGAGAGAGTTCAAATGGAAAATGGAAATCAAGGGCATCCCTTGGAGGAAAACTTTCCTTAGAATCAGCCTCGAATGAGTTTAAATTCAACACCATGTTTGGAAGGTTCTGTTCGAGAACGAAGATATCCTCTTCAAAATAGAAAACAAGTGGTTATGCTTGATTTGTAAATATGGCAAACATAGAAGCATCGAAAAAGCAGGAGTAGGCCATTCGACCCTTCAAGCCTGCACCACCATTCAATGAGATCATGGTTGATCATTCACCTCAGTACCCCTTTCCTGCTTTCTCGCCATACCACTTGATTCCTTTAGCCATAAGGGTCATATCTAACTCCCTCTTGAATATATCCAATGAACTGGCATCAACAACTCTCTGCGGTATGGAATTCCACAGGTTAACAACTCTCTGAGTGAAGAAGTTTCTCCTCATCTCGGTCCTAAATGGCTTACCCCTTATCCTTGGACTATGTCCCCTGGTTCTGGACTTCCCCAACATCGGGAACATTCTTCCTGCATCTAACCTGTCCAGTCCCATCAGAATTTTATATGTTTCGATGAGATCCCCTCTCATCCTTCTAAACTCCAGTGAATACAGGCCCACTCGATCCAGTTTCTCCTCATATGTTAGTCCTGCCATCCCGGGTATCAGTCTGGTGAACCTTCGCTGCACTCCCTCAATAGAAAGACCGTCCTTCCTAAGATTAGGAGACCAAAACTGAACACACAATATTCCAGGTGAGGCCTCACCAAGACCCGGTACAACTGCAGTAAGACCTCCCTGCTCCTATACTCAAATCTCTTAGCTATGAAGGCCAACATACCATTTGCCTTCTTCACCGCCTGCTGTACCAGTATGCCAACTTTCAGTGACTGATGTACCATGACCTCCAGGTCTCTTTTCCTAATCTGCCACCATTCAGATAATATTCTGCCTTTGTGCTTTTGCCACCAAAGTGGATAACCTCATATTTATCCACATTATACAGCATCTGCCATGCGTTTGCCCACTCACCTACACTGTCCAACTCACCCTGCAGCCTCTGAGTGTCCTCCTCACAGCTCACACTGCCACCCAGCTTAGTGTCATCTGCAAACTTGGAGATATTACACTCAATTCCTTCATCTAAATCATTAATGTATATTGTAAATATCCCAGAACTGAGCCCTACGTCACCCCACTAGTCACTGCCTGCCATTCTGAAAAAGACTCATTTATCCCGACTCTCTGCTTCCTGTCTGCCAACCAGTTCTCTATCCACGTCAGTACATTAACCCCAATACCATGTGCTTTAATTTTGCACACCAATCTCTTGTGTGGGACGTTGTCAAAGGCCTTTTGAAAGTCCAAATACACCACATCCACTGGTTCTCCCTTGTCCACTCTACCAGTTACATCCTAAAAAGATTTGTCAAGCATGATTTCCCTTTCATAAATCCATGCTGACTTTGACCAATCCGGTCACTGCTTTCCAAATGCGTTGCTATTTCATCTTTAATAATTGATTCTAACATTTTCCCCACTACTGATGTCAGGCTAACCGGTCTATAATTACCCATTTCCTCTCTCCCTCCTTTCTTAAAAAGTGGTGTTACATTAGCTACCATCCTGTCCATAGGAACTGATCCAAAGTCAATAGTCTGTTGGAAAATGATCACCAATGCATCCACTATTTCTTGGGCTACTTCGTTAAGTACTCTGGGATGCAGACTATAAGGCCCTGGGGATTTATTTGCCTTGAATCCCATCAATTTCCCTAACACAATTTCCCGCCTAATAAGGATTTCCTTTAGTTCCTCCTTCCCACTAGACCCTCGGTCCCCTAGTATTTCAGGAAGGTTATTTGTGTCTCCCTTCGTGAAGACAGAACTAAATTATTTGTTCAACTGGTCCGCCATTTCTTTGTTCCCCATTATAAATTCACCTGAATCTGACAGCAAGGGACCTACGTTTGTCTTCAAAATAAGTCCATTTTTTTAATGTATAACCATGCAAGTTATGTATGATAATTCTTTGTTATAATAACTTCTTCATTAAGGAGGGAGAAGTGTAATGTCTGTAGCTCCACACTGTGGACTCCTGTATTACTGCAGCCAATGCTGTTTATAATAAAGAAACTAGGTCACCTGACAAGAAGGAGACTTCTGGAAGCTTCTGCCATCTTAAAAGCTGTGTGTGCTGTGGGCTCTCTGGAAATATCGCAGATAAATTGTTGGCTTTGTGGAAAAACTGGATTTTCTTTTGTCCAAATTTCTTTTGTTTTCACTTAGTTTTAAACATATCCATTTAAAATCATGATACTCAAAATGAATGTCATAGCATAGATGTCTAGGTTACAGTAACAGTACTTCTTTGAAGTGGTTAACATTGTTGATATGTGAATGTATTGATTAGTATGGGCTGTGGGATGAAGTTTGCTCACATTGGACCAGAAATAAATCAATTAAGTGTTTTGAACCAGGTGTGATTGGAAAGTGTCAAATATCTAATGCAGGTTGAAATTGTGTCAAAATTGACAAATGTAGGCAATGTATATGTATGTTTCTTATCAAATACTCCATATGATAATTCATATGTATTTGTGGTTTTGGATATTAAGGGAATCAAGGAATATGCGGATAGTGCAGGCAAGTGGAGTTGATGTAGAAAATCAGCCATGAACTCATTGAGGTTTGAGGAGCCAAATGGACTACTCCTGCTCCTATTTCTTATGTTCGTTATAACTTGTAAATATTATGGTATTGTTCAGATGGCTTTTAAATCCAATGCCTGTTCTTCAAAGGCATCAAAGGCATAATGAAGTCTTACAGCAACAGAATGTGTATATATTTCTCACAGTTTGTTTTCATTTCTCAGGAGCATTTATATTGGTGGATAATATGGTGGACAATTTTAGTTGTAGTTTTGTTTAGTCATTTGGCTTCTTTCCCATTTGTGGTATTTTACAAGCTCTGGTGAAAATCTGCTAGACAGGCATTGATTCTACAACATGACTTGGTTGAAGACAGTGAAATATCTCTAATTGATGCAAGCCACACTTTCCTCGTAATTAATTAAATGAATGCATTTTGCCTCCTTGCCCCAAAGTTTATTTGCCCAGACTGGTGAAGGCTCATTGGGCATCAAATGGGGAATTTTAATTGTGTGAGGACCAATAAAAAGTTGACTACCGTATGGAAGTCAAAAGCATCAGTACTTAAAGCTTCATCAATATCTCACCACATACAAGTCAGCCATTATAGCAGTGAGGCATGGACATAAAGGTGGATGACAAAAAAAAAGGTTCTCAACTGTTTTGCTTGAGGAATAGAGTAAATATAATCATACTACAACAATGGTGGAATGAGAACATCAGGTGGCAAACCATACGAAAATGGCTTTGGTTGACAGATCTGTGGTGAAACAAGTGTAATATTTCACGGGGTGGCTTTTCCCTGAGAGGGAAATCTGCCAATTGGCCCGGTCCATTTTGAGGATCAGGCCTCATTTACATTGTGCCGAAGGGCTGTGGCCAGGAGGTGTGCCTGGGGAGTCCACAAACTCTGGCCAATATCAGGAAGATAGGTTCATGGGGATTCTCTTCTGCCCATCCACCAGCTGATACTGCTTGGAGCGCGCATGGGCCACACTCCACCCATTTCGGCCAAATATAGCATCGGGGTCCTACTGACATCACAGGACCCAATTTAGATACTTCAATCAGCTAGGTGCCCTCTTCAGGTGACCGCTCGGACTGTCTACTCGGAGGCCCCAGCAAAAGGCATTGGTCACTGTGACAGCGGCAATGGGGTATAGAAACATAGAAACATAGAAAATAGGTGCAAGAGTAGGCCATTTGGCCCTTCGAGCCTGCACCGCCATTCAATAAGTTCATGGCTGAACATGCAACTTCAGTACCCCATTCCTGCTTTCTCGCCATACCCCTTGATCCCCCTAGTAGTAAGGACTACATCTAACTCCTTTTTGTATATATTTAGTGAATTGGCCTCAACAACTTTCTGTGGTAGAGAATTCCACAGGTTCACCACTCTCTGGGTGAAGAAGTTTCTCCTCATCTCGGTCCTAAATGGCTTACCCCTTATCCTTAGACTGTGACCCCTGGTTCTGGACTTCCCCAACATTGGGAACATTCTTCCTGCATCTAACCTGTCTAAACCCGTCAGAATTTTAAACGTTTCTATGAGATCCCCTCTCATTCTTCTGAGCTCCAGTAAATACAAGCCCAGTTGATCCAGTCTTTCTTGATATGTCAGTCCCGCCATCCCGGGAATCAGTCTGGTGAACCTTCGCTGCACTCCCTCAATAGCAAGAATGTCCTTCCTCAAGTTAGGAGACCAAAACTGTACACAATACTCCAGGTGTGGCCTCACCAAGTCCCTGTACAACTGTAGTAACACCTCCCTGCCCCTGTACTCAAATCCCCTCGCTATGAAGGCCAACATGCCATTTGCTTTCTTAACCGCCTGCTGTACCTGCATGCCAACCTTCAATGACTGATGTACCATGACACCCAGGTCTCGTTGCACCTCCCCTTTTCCTAATCTGTCACCATTCAGATAATAGTCTGTCTCTCTGTTTTTACCACCAAAGTGAATAACCTCACATTTATCCACACTATTCTTCATCTGCCATGCATTTGCCCACTCACCTAACCTATCCAAGTCACTCTGCAGCCTCATAGCATCCTCCTCACAGCTCACACTGCCACCCAGTGTTCTTACACTTCATTTTCAGGTCTTTCTTGCCCTGTTTCCACCGGGCAGGAGGCCTGGATGTTCAGCACTTTGTGTGTTTAACTAGCAAGTAAATTGCAATGCCCACAATGAACACTCATGTCATTGGCGTCATCAGCCAGAGAAGACCATAAAAGTAATGGAAAGGAAGGCAGCTCAGAATGCAGACTGTATGGGAAAGAGGTGAATGATGCCAGGCTATCATGTGGACTCAACAGTATTAGTCTTAGAGTAAAGCTGGATCAGAGATGCTGATGATGATTGCACCTACTGTAAAAAGTCTTCAATATGAGTAGTGTTATATATGCAGACAATAGATATACTCTCTGTGTAGTCACTGTATAGTTGCATAAGATGGAGACTTGTTTACCTGATGTACTATTAATAAGGTTTACATAGAATCATAGAAACATAAAAACATAGAAAATAGGTGCAGGAGTACGCCATTCGGCCCTTCGAGCCTGCACCACCATTCAATAAGATCATGGCTGATCATTCCCTCAGTACCTCTTTCTTGCTTTCTCTGCATACCCCTTGATCCCTTTAGCTGTAAAGGCCATATCTAACTCCCTCTTGAATATATCCAATGAACTGGCATCAACGACTCTCTGCGTTAGGGAATTGCACAGGTTAACAACTCTCTGAGTGAAGAAATTTCTCCTCATCTCAGTCTTAAATGGCCTACCCCTTATCCTAAGACTATGTCCCCTTACACTGTGTTTATTCTATGCCGGCACCACTCGAGGGTGCAACTGGTGGAGACCGGGGTTTCCTGCCCTGGTGGCAGGGGCTGTATAAAAGGGTAACCATCATGCAGCTGCCTCATTCTGAAGTTATGATTAAAAGACCAAGGTCACTACAGTTTGAGTACCACACATTGCCTCGTGGAGTCATTCATAAGTACATTACAGACATAATAAGTAGTTCATAGTATATTGTAAACATTCATAAGTTCTTCCTGAAAGTTTAAAGCTTGTTGTAGCGTAAAATAGAAGAATGTGGAATATTAAAAATTACATTTAATAGAATTACATTTTCTAAAGAGGGTTTGGATTCCTATAACAAAACCTGTACTGGGCTAACTTTGTGTGTGAAATCTGAAATAGTTTTACACACAGCTAGAAAATAATGATGGAAATAAGATAGACAGCCTTGATTTCCTGCTGGAGTTACATTGGGGAATTCCACCAGCAGCGCTTGTCCTCGCCACTTCTGGGATTTTCCATTTGAAGTTATCGTGGTGGGGGGATGTTCACCCCAATATGTAAATAACAGAAATATGTCTGAATAATATTTTCATCATTTGCACCCTCTAGATGCAGCTCTAGATGCAAGGAACATCAGTGCATGTCCTCCGTAAAGTGCTGCTTCGGCTGAAGGAAGTGGGATGTCAAAATCAAAGGGCCACGAAACCAATGAAATTAATTGCACATGTAAAGGCATGTTTTGAAAATAGGATTTTTTTTCAGTTGCTCCCTAGCTACAAGGCCAATGACTAGGCTACACGTCAATAGGCATTAAACCTTGCTGCAGCCAATTTCTACCCCTCCTCCAACAACAACAACTAGCGCCTTTCACATAGTAAAACATCCCAAGGCACTTCACAGGAGTACTATAAGACAAAAAATTTGACACCGAGCCATATAAGGAGAAATTAGGGCAGATCACCAAAGAGGTCAAAGAGGTAGGTTTTAAGGAGCGTCTTAAAGGAGGAAAGAGAGGTAGAGAGATGGAGAGGTTTAGGCAGGGAATTCCAGAGCTTAAGGTCTAGGCAACAGAAGGCATGGCCTACAATGGTTGAGCGATTATAATTAGGGTTGCTCAAGAGGGAAGAATTAGAGGAGCGTAGATATCTCAGGAATTGTGGAGCTGGAGGAGATTACAGAGATAGGGAGGGGCAAGGCCATGGAGGGATTTGTAAACAAGGGTGAGAATTTTGAAATCGAAGCATTGCTTAACTGGTAGCTAATGTAGGTCAGTGAGCACAGGTGTGATGGGTGAACGGGTCTTGGTGTGAGTTAGTACACGGACAGCCGAGTTTTGGATGACCTCAAGTTTACGTAAGGTAGAACTTGGGAGGCCAGCCAGGAGTGCTTTGGAATAGTCAAGTCTAGAGGTAACAAAGGCATGGATGAGGGTTTCAGTAGTGGATGAGCTGAGGCAAGGGCGGAGACGAGTGATGTTACGGAGCTGGAAATAGGCGGTCTTAGTTATGCCACGGATATGTATTCGGAAGCTCATTTTGGGGTCAAAGATGATACCAAGGTTGCGAATAGTGTGATTCTTCTCCAGGAGAGATTGTGGAGCTCATCAGAAAAATGCAAACATGCCTGACTCTAGAAAATTGGCCGGAGTCAGCGACATACCTTTATAGGGGTGCGGGGGGATGGGGGGGGGGGGAGAAATGGTAGGTGGTGGTGGTGGGGGGGGCGGGGAGAAGAACACCTGCTCCGTTGGCATGACAGCGTAGAAAATCTAGGCTATGTTTTTTACCTAGGTTGCTATTATAAGCTTTAAACAATCCATGCCGTCCCCTAAGTAGGGAAATTGATGGCATTATTTTATCCTTATGAAATAAAATTTATCAAGGTGAGGTTTTCACATCAGCTTTAAATTGTGAGTCTATTTTAGCTGTTATGTAAATAAGTAAGCTTGGCAAAAGCTTCAATTGCTGCAGCCAATGCTATATTTGTATTAGTATATATCTGTCTTTCAGATGATATGTTAAACCGAGGCTCCATCTGCTCTCTCAGGATGACATAAACGATCCCATTGCACTATTTCGAAAAAGAGCAGGGAAGTTATCCCCAGTGTTCTGGCCAATATTTATCCCTCAATCACCCTTGCTAAAAAACAAAGATTATCTGGTCATTATCACATATTGCTGATTGTGAAATCTTGCTGTGCAAAAATCACTGCCGCGTTTCCTACATTACAACAGTGAATACACTTCAAAAAGTACTTAATTGGCTGTGGGATGTCCTGAGATCATAAAAGGCATGACATAAATGCAAGTCTTTTTTTTATTCTTCCCTTTCACTAATGGAGTAAAACTAATTGAACATGACAAATGCAAAGTTATCAATAAATAAAATATTTACACATTTTGAAATTAGAACAATAATTTACTCTCAATAGTTTATATATAATTGCAGGAATTATTCCCAATATTGCCTGTATTGGAAAACGACTCACTTTCTCCCTTGCTGTTATTTGTTTAGATTTGCTAGTCTCCTGTATGCTTTTGTGTTTGTTCTGAGATATCACACTCACGTTCTTGTCCTTTGTATCTTTCCTGGCTATCGATCCTTCCTGCAGCACTCTGGCCTAGTTTGAGTTTACTGGTTGCTCTTATATGAGCATGGATCTGATAATTACAAACTGATTCCCAGTTAACATTGACCTCAAGCACCTGACATGTCATGCACCTCTAAATTAGTCTACTTAGTTATACAAGATCAGTGATGGTAAAGCATTAGACTCACCAGCAAAGTTCATTTGTAAAATGTTTGTAACCACAAACAAAGGTAAGTATTTATAACCACGCAAGCTCTGCCGGGGAAACGATGGGGTGTTAATTTGCCTTGGGCGGATGATACCGAGTCAGTAGGCCGCGTTGCACTCCGCTACATTTTCCATCAATGGAGAAGAAAATTGGGCAGAGTGAAAGATGGGCTGCTGATTCGCTTTCGTGTATTTTGCATTACCGCCCAAGACAAGTTAATACCTCAGTACCTCATGAGGTACAAGTGTTGAGCTCAAACTTCTCTGGTCGAATCCAAATTCTCATTTTTTATTTATTTATTCATTCACGGGATGTGGCCATCGCTGGCAAGGCCGGCATTTGTTGCCCATCCCTAATCGCCCTCGAGAAGATGGTGTTGAGCCGCCTACTTGAACCCCTGCAGTCCTTGTGAAAATGCCCCACAGTGCTGACTTTGTTGGAGCAGTTTGCTAGGCCATTTCAGGGGACAGTTAAGAGTCAACCATGTTGCTGTGGGTCTGGAGTCACATATAGGCCAGACTGGGTAGGGGCGTGAAATTTCCTTCCCTATAGGACATTAATAGGCTTACTTTCTATACCATAGTTGCTTACAAGTTTCTTAACAACAACTCCTTTTATGGGATGCTCAACATGACATGATCACACATCTTGCTCACATGCAACCTTGTATACTTTTAAAACCTACCGTGTACATGATCCTCTTCTTAGGCAGTCCTTCGGAGTCAAGGATGACTTGCTTTCACACTAATATGAGTTCTCAGGTGACTGATGAGTCCAATGCGGGACCTGCAATCTCTGTCATAGGTGGGGTAGATGGTGGTTGAAGGGACAGGTGGGTGGGGTACAATGATCCGATTGAATGAAGCTGAATCAACCTTCAACCATCATGTTATCTATGTTCTTGTCTTAAGGTAAGCAAGTTCCTCTTTTTGTTCCTTTCCCGATGTCTCCAGACCATTCTTTAATTAAGTTTTATGTTCTCAAGGTTCAGAGAGTGATAAGAACTCAAGGTGGAATTTGTCTTTCCAGAATGATTCAGAGAATTGAATCTTCTGTCTACATTTGTGTGCTGCTTCTTTAATATACTGGAGTCAACATTCGACATGTTAATCCTTTTCATCCATTGTCATCTGACACCGTTCATATGATATGCAACCAATACAACTTGTTTCACCTTCTGAAAACCATTGTGTGTCCTCAATCAATCGTTATTATCACACATTTACTCAATATTTTGGTGAGTTCAAATAACCTCCACTAAGGGTTCTAGTGCAAGAACAAAAAAGGGAGAAAGGAGACATTCTTATATCTTTGTAGAGAAAAGAGAGGAAAGTAAACCATTTGAAATAACTATACTTACACCGTCCATGCTATAGCGGACAAATAGCACTAAACATTTGCCATTACCTTAGGAGTCAATTACAAAGATTTAATGTGTGCACTGTGGGTGTGCTCAGAGGTTTGCAGAGCTGTTGCATTGTGAGTGGCTTAGCAAGTCACATAATGTTCACAAGACTCAATAAAACCCCAGTCAGTTGGGTCTAGCATGGACGGTGTAAATATAGTTATTTCAAATGGTTTACTTTCCTCTCTTTTCTCTACAAAGATATAAGAATGTCTTCTTTCTCCCTTTTTTGTTCTTGCACTAGAACCCTTCGTAGAGGTTATTTGAACTCACCAAAATATTGAGTAAATGTGTGATAATAACGATTGATTGAGGACACACAATGGTTTTCAGAAGGTGAAACAAGTTGTATTGGTTGCATATCATATGAACGGTGTCAGATGACAATGGGTGAAAAGGATTAACATGTCGAATGTTGACTCCAGTATATTAAAGAAGCAGCACACAAATGTAGACAGAAGATTTAAGTCTCTGAATCATTCTGGAAAGACAAATTCCACCTTGAGTTCTTATCACTCTCTGAGGTATGCAGTTGTGAGCCTAGTGGATGACCTGGTACTGTATAGTGTGATTGTTAAACCTTTATTAATAAACCAAATTAGTTCTTAATAGCAAGGTGTTGCCATGAATTCTTAAGCAAAGAACCCATGAAGCAAATACATTACAAAAGATACTGCTTACATTAAGCGCGCCAGCTAATTCAGGTATTCTTTGTCTCGTTGCCGTCCCTTTTTAGTCCCACTTCAGTCCACTCTCATTCGGTTGACTAAAAGGTTCATTCCATAAGCTTCCATACAATGAAATAGCTCTTTTAAAGTTGAGTTTTAATGATGCACTTGGTCCTACAGCTTCCCATCCCCTTCCAATTGTGGCCTGTACTAAAGCCTCTCTCCCCATCCACCCCCAGGTTGCACGATTGAAATTAAGAGTGGGGAAATTGCAGAGGTAGACCTCCACCCCAGTACTCCGAGCAAGTAACTGGTTGGAACTGTGGCTCTTGATTCGAAAAAAGATAAGAACATTGAATCACGGTGTGGAATTGCACATTCAGGCTGGTCTCACTATTTTCCAAGATTCAGTCAGAAGACAGGTGTCGTGAATCGTACGGCTGCCTCCTAACATCCTGCTACTAGTTATTCCCTCCACCTCCTGTAGAGGACGAATATTGTTAACACCATCGCGCCCGCTATAAGCGGTGGGGTCTGCACTGTGTAGGCCTCACTGCAAAAGACATGACTGATTGATGAAAGACAGACTCCTGTTAGGAAGGGGAGGAATATTTCCATTTTATCAGAAGCCTTTTCTGCATCAAGGATGATCACATCTGCTGGGGAATCTTTCTCTGCCATAAAATGAATAGAATTACAGTCACTCGCATTGTCAGGAAAAGAAAGACAATATCCAACAATCTCAATGACCAAAATAAACAAGAATAGATAGAATCCATTTCCAATTAAACAGCTTTTCCTTCCATTTTACAATTTGTATTTTGAAAGATTATACTTAACACTAGGGAACCTCAAGAAGGATATGGTAGGTGTACAGGCCAGATTCATCAAAATGATACAAGGGCTTAAAGGGTTAAATTAGGAGGACAGGTTGCATAAGCTTGGCTTGTATTCCCTTGAGTTTAGAAGGGTGAGGGGTGATCTAATTGAGGTGTTTAAAATGATAAAGGGATCCCATAGAGTGGATACAGAGGTCAGAATCATCCCAGCCCTGCGAGGCGGGCCCGATGGCAAAATGGCTTTGAGTGGCAGCGGGTCGGGATCCCACATTGAACCCGCCTCCGTGTGAGTTTCTCAAATGTCAGGTTGGCGTTCGGATAGCCGACCCGACAGCAAGCGGCGGGACAGATAATTTACATAATTAAATGGTACTTAAATGGTAGTTAAGATGGTTAAAAGCAGGCACTTTCAGTGTCAATACCTTTTGACGGGTTTGCCGCCCCTCGGGTTTCACGCCAGGTAGGTGGCATTGGATTCTCAGTGACTCTCTATTGCTTTGGTTAGTTGACAGCTGCAGAAGTGGTATAAAAGCTACCATTTCACAGCTGTTCACTTTACAATGCCAGAAGATGAAGTCTTCAGGTTTTGGAAGAGATTTTTGAGCTGTATGCACTCTGGAAGTGTTTGCAGTGAACTCTGCATTCACTGTCACCTCCTTGGAGCAAACTCTCTCACCATTGACAGATCGCTTCTGTCATCTCAACCTCACCTGCCATCTATTCCAGCAGCATCGGTGCCCTTGAAAAAGTCTCACCTTGGTCCTTAGAATCCCACCACAATCAGCCCCAACACGAACATCACCAGGCACACCAGCATCACCACCAACACCAACCTTCTCCACAACCACCTGATGCTACACAGGACATCAGCACCCGACCAACTTTCTGCCCGGGAGACCAGGGATGGCCTCACCATGGCCACATTTACTTCACTTCACGCTGTACACCTTGATTCCTACATGATGCACCAGGTTGACACCACCCCACACCAGCTCCATAAAGCATCACTGCAATGTCCAACCCATTCTTTTCACACTCATCACCATTGCGAGGGTACCCTTATGTCTCACCATTCACTACAACTCATTAAGACACTTCCAAAGGTGCTCACAAATCTGTCCAAGAACGCAAAGTCCTGAAAATAAAGATTTCAATGTTTGACATTAACCATACATGAACATTGGCTAAAGAACCCAAGTGCCTACCCTTGTGTGTTGTTAGTTGGATGATTGGACAAGGATGAGGGTAAGTGTGAGGGGTGGCAAGTGAAATAGGAAACTGATAGCGAGAGAGAGAGAGAGAGATGGGTGGAGGTGCAAGGTAAGTTGGTGTGAGGAAGGATGTACAGGGGTAGAGTAAGGAAGGCAGAGTGATGGGTATGTGATGAGTGGCACAGTTGGATGAGGTTGAGTGTGGCTTTGCAGTAACACACCGCGATCTGCTGAGATCATTGAAAGATTTGTGCCGCTGCAGCCTGGTCCACCTGACCACATCCCTGCTTGTGCTCTCCTGTGCAATGTGCAACCAGGCTGCGTTGGTGTCCTGGGGAGGTCTCTTCTGCCCATGGGAAGGCAAGAGGACCTCCCTGTTTGCTGTGACGCCCTCCATAATCATCTGGAAGGAGTCATGGGAGAGCCTGGGTGCAGCTCTGTGCAGTGTTTGTTAGTGTTTGCAGCACCTCAATGCTGCAGGACACTGACAGAAGAACTGTCAAAACCGTTGTGGAAACCGGCTGATGACGTGTCATCAATTGACGTCATCAGACCGGCTTTCTCTGAATTGGCCGGGAAGTCCACAGGGCGGGCTTACCAAACCCAATCATGGGAAGATTCCGGAGAGAGAGCAGCTTCGATTCGGGAATGGGCTTTTCACCGGCAGTAACCCCGGCCGCATCGATCCCGTCGCATGTGGAGAAATCGCGGCCAGAGAAACTATTTCCTCTGGTGGGGGAAATCCAGAACAAGTGGGCATAATCAGAGCTAGGCCATCCAGGAGTGAAATCAGGAACTACTTTTACATCTCTCCGGATTTTCATTTCCATTGATTTTATCGATGTCCCCTGTTTTATACTATCACCCAATGTCAAAATTAACCCCAAAGGGTAGTGGAAATCCCCAGAAGGCTGTGGATGCTGGGCCAAGGGAAATTTTCAAGACTGAGATCATTAGATTTTGTTAGGTTTGGGTATAAAGGGATATGGAGCAAAGACAGGCAACTGGAGCTGAGGTACAGATCAGCCAAGACCTAACTGAATGGTCGAACAGGCTCGAGGGCTAATCGGCCTACTCCTGTTACTATGTCCCTGTGAGGATGAAAATTTTATGTTTATTTAGAAAGAAAGAAAAAGAAAGAAAGAAAGACTTGCATTTATATAGTGCCTTTCACGACCACCAGGCGAGTCAAAGCGATTTACAGCCAATTAAGCACTGTTGTAATGTGGGTAATTGTGAATAACAAAGTAAAAACTACAGATATTGTCCTTGTACTATTTTAATGCCCCAATCAGATTATTGAAAATATTTTAGGTTAACATCATAATAACTCAGTGGAAATCTACCCTGGAATTTAATTCAACACTCCTATCATTTCAGTATTAATTTCTGCCGATTTATTAGTATGCTGTCCTAACTGAGAGACAGATTGTGATTCCTTGGGTATAGTTCTTCCTTCGAGGTACACCTGAGGTACAAAATCCCTACTGTGGAATATTTTAATCACAGAACTGTCTTGCGGAGAATGTTTCTTTAATGAACTCCAGATGTGTCAGTTTCAGGTAGCAGCAGGAAACAGCTTGTGCAGTCCACATCCTCAGAGCTGCACCGCTCATCTCAATGGGCAATGAATTTCCTACTCAGGCAATGATTCTGCAGTAAATATGCTGCATATCTCACTGTCAATGAATAAATACATTTATTGATACTTGGGCTGGATTTTCGGCATTGATGCTTTTGGGGCGGTATTGATGGCGGGGCGATAATGGCGACGAGGCGGGAAAGTTAGTGCCCTGGAATAGTTTGGGCAGCTGGGCCCTGCATCAGGAGGTGCAGCACTAAGGGAGGCGAGTTACACCGCGCTTGGGCGCTAGCATGGGAAACTCCCGAGCTAAAAAGCCGGGCCAGGAGCCCTCCAAGAGATGACTGGTGGTGGGAGAGGGTGGAGGGGGGTTTGGGGGGCGGGGTTGACAGAGGAGCCTAAAAGAAAATACCACAGAAACATTCCCAAAACAAATCGCTAAAAGAATTAAAGGAAAAACAATCACACTCACTTTAGGGGTCCATTACATACCTCTTCACTGATGGACAGCCCCGATTTCCCAGGTGCGCTTTGAGGCGTACAGGTCGGGCAAGAAACAAAACTCGCGCCGGTGTTGCAACCAGGGGCGTTGCACACCGGTGCAGCTCTTCCGGGCGGTGCTGCTTTGGTCGCCGCAAAACCGGACCCGAGGGTCGCTGCAGGGCACTGGAGGCTGACCGCCCGGCCAAAACACCTCACCGCCGCCATTGCCGCCACTCCAGGGTAAAAAAAACAGAACGGAGAAGACCCGAAAATCCACCTGGATTTATGGCTTTGCTCATTTCGGGGCGGTAATGGAGGCAGAGCAGTAAAGTTTGTGCCCAGGAAAGGGTTGTACCCCAGTCAGCAAAATTGGGCAGCTGGACCCTGAGTGTGGGGCGGAGCACTAAGGGAGACGTTGCATACCTCTCTTAGGGCGCTAGTCCAACTAAGCATGCGAAAATCCCGAGCTAAACAGCCGCTCTGAGAGAGGCCTGGGGTGAAAAAGAAAACCTGAAAAAAAACGCCAAAAACATTCCCAATACATAAAACCCAGGCCACCACAACATAAATCGAAAAGCTAAAAGAAAAAACAATCACGCTTCCCTGAGGTGGGACGTTACTTATCTCATTGCTCGGACCACCCATTTCTACCTGCAGGGCGTATGGGTTGGGCGGGACTCAAAAATCGAACCGGTGGTACAACCAGGGGCATTGCACATCGACTCGCCTCTTCCGGGTGGTAATGCTCCGCGCCCCCCGCCGAGACCGGCCCCAAAAAACCCGGTGTGGCGCTGGAAGCTGGCCAACCACCCAGAAAAGCTCACCACCACCATTACCACCCCTCCGGGGCAAAAACAGAGGCAGACAGGACCGGCAAATCCAGCCCAAAGGGTTCCCCTCACTGTGCATGTCATTCTGAACAATTCATCCACTTTTCTGCCATCACTTTCACTTTACTTTTGGAGCTACAGTCTTGCTGGACTTCATGCTCGTCAGTCAAGTGTACCATGGACCAAAGAAGCTGAGCAAACTTTTCAAAAGCCAGTCGCCTATTCAAATTGGTCGTTTCTAGGTTCATATCTTAAATGTGGAAAGGTGCACCATCCAATCCTTCCACTCTTCGTCCTTTACATGGTAACCAGAGGACACAGATTCAACAGTAACTTTCAAAAGAGAATTGGATAAATACTTGAAGAAAGAAAGACTTGCATTTATATAGTGCCTTTCACGACCACCGGATATCTCAAAGCACTTTACAGCCAATGAAATACTTTTTGGAGTGTCGTCGCTGTTGTAACGTGGGTAACGCGGCAGCCAATTTGTGCACCGCAAGCTCCCACAAACAGCAATGTGATAATGACCAGATAATCTGTTTTTGTCATGTTGATTGGGGGATAAATATTGGCCAGGACACTGGGGATAACTCCCTTGCTCTTCTTCGAAATAGTGGCATGGGATCTTTTACGTCTACCTGAGAGAGTAGATGGGGACTCGGTTTAACGTCTCATCTGAAATACACCACCTCCAACTGTGCAGTACTCGTCAGCACTGCAATGGAGTGTTAGCCTAGATTTATGTGCTCAAGGGGAAAAATTAGCACGGCTATGGGGAAAGGGCAGGGAAGTGGGACTAATTGGATAGCTCTTTCAAAGAGCCACCACAGACATGATGTGCCAAATGACCTCCTTCTGTACTGTATTGTTCTATGATTCTATGATACTCCTTATCAAGATCCAAATAACAAGAATCAATTATGAGATGGATTCATTCCTGTAGAATTTTAGCTCATGAATCAGTAGAGATGATTCACCCTTCTCGTAAATCCTCTGAGTAGCAAGCAGCATTTATTTATTACAGTCATTCAAAAAGAAAGAAGAAAACTTATATTTATATCTGTCCTAAGGATGTGCCAAAATGTGTCACATCCACTGTATTGCGTTTGAAGTGCAGTCACTATTGTTATGTAGGAAAGTGTGTCTGTGTATAAATACAGCTTTGTCTGACTGAAACTGAACTCAAGAGCATACATTTGCAGCAGTGGCCCAGTCAACATTGTTTCTCAGCAATAACAAAGATACTACCATCTCTGAAACTGGCAACCTAAACCATATGAAGCTTAATTTCAAGATAAGGGATTTTAAAGAAATGGGAGGCATAACACAGAGGCAGCTGTAAAAAATAACATGTCTTAAAAATGTGATCTTGGTGATTGCTGAGATCAAAGAAAGTCTTTGAAGAAACTGCACAAAGATATCAAACAGTAAGTTATTTATTTCCCATAATCTAATGCATGCTCTAGCAATCCCAATTCAGTAAGTGATGGTTAATGTTGCATATTTGATCCCCCGCATGTGAGGGACAAGGTGTCTGGGATATAACTGATCAGACAGGAAAGATGATGTGTGAGGCTTTGCTGCTGGTATCCTGTACAAACATTTTGAATTGATATAGAATCTCGAGGTTGAGCTACAACAGCTCTTAGCATTTCTAGCATAAACATAGAGATCTGGCTTAAGCAATGCCATTGTAGTGCTTCTCCAGTTATTGTTTTATGGATGAATGACAGTCTGATCATATCTCTTATGTTGTAGGGAGTGGGCACTGGTCATCTTCCTGAAACCCACTGGTCTCTCAGACTTTGCCACTTTTGTTTTGCCCTTGCAAAGATCAGATATGATTACCAAGCCAACTGAAAAACGTTTATGGAGTAAGTGTGGCTGGGCAACTCTCAGGTCAATCATCCTTGACAGAATTATTGACTGGAAGTAAAACATTATGGTCTTAATATTTATCATATGGACTGATTAATAAAATATATAGTTTAAGTAATTATACACGATTTTGTAGTCTGTAGTTGAAATAAAGTTTGACTAAATTGCAGCTTTAATCTTCAGCTGAAATTAATAGATCATATCCTTACTCTTGTTTATAAGCCTCATTAGCATCAATCTTTTTGGTATTCCTGCCAGTTCTTCATTAGGAAGCAAATGAACTCATTTGATGTTAACAATGACAGCTGAGGCTTGTGTGAATTATTGATCACAAGCTGAAAACTGGAACTACATTAAAAGTAAAAATGACACAAATGAAAATTTTGATAAATGTAGTACTTTGATTGTAAATTTTGAACAGGCAAATATCTATTGAGGGGAAGAGTAGTTTTAAGAATGATGTATAATTGAAGCATAACTTGTATCAGCATGGTAAGTTTTTGTCAAAAATACAGATTTTTAAATAGATGCTGGTATCTATTTTCATACATGTTAGAAACAAAGTCATTTTATAAATTTATATAATTTTAACTGATTTACTCCAAAGGATTTTTCTACATAAGTACATTGACCAGTGCTGTCCTGACCAATATAGACCATTATCCATGGCAATATTGATCCATATAGACCATTATCCATTGCAATACAGATGCATACAGACCATTGTCCAGTGCTGTACTGAGCCAAACAGATCATTATCCAATGTTGTACTGAGCCATACAGACCATTACCCAGTGCTGTACTGATCAATACAGACCATTATCCAGTGCTATACTGGTCCATACAGACCTTTGTCCAGTGTTATACTGAGCCATACAGATCATTATCCAGTGGTGATCAATACAGACCATTATCCAGTGTTGTACTGAGTCAAACAGACCATTGTCCAGAACTGTACTGAGCCATGCAGACCAGGAAGGTACCAAGTTCATTCCCCAGTCTGTGCTGTGTTAGCTAACATGAGATAGAGCTCTGGTGTGGAGCTCTCATTGCATCAGTGCCCAGTATTATGGAAGGGAGGATTAATACAGAATTTCTGTTCCTGACTGCTAGCCAATCATTTCTACTAAGAAATCCGTGTGTATGGAAGTGAGGACATGGTGCGGCTTGCTGCTCACCATTATCAATTAGCCTGATGATAGTTACTTTCTAGGCTTGAAAATTAAGATTAGTGACGTGAGTAAAGTGCCAGAAGAATATCAGGGATTTGGGACTTATACCCAAAATGAGTTAGTGCAGTAAGAGGGAGAAGATGTTTGGTTAATTAACTGAAGTACCTTGGAATATTAAAATAAACAGAACAGACGCATGAGTACAACTCACTAATTTGTCAAATGCCCTACTAATATTTTGGTAAAAACATTAGCAGAAAATAATAATTTGCCTTACATGAAGTGTATCAAATAAGGATTGTTTCACATTGCTCAATGTGAGCAGCTTGTCATTATAACAAATTTATCAGTCCCACAGCAAAGTTTTACGCTTGTCTTATTTACTATTACTCCCGCAATTTCAGTGGGATAAGTGAAACAGTGAAGTTAGCGAGTGACGGAAAACTTCAAAAACATAAGAAGACGAAACAAGATAAAGTGGAAATGTAATTTTTTGGGGGGCATACTCCTTTAAACTGATATTGGAAAAGATGCTGAAAACAAGATGAGCTGAGATTCATGGTTATCACAAGAAACAGACAGCAGCAGGCAATAGCACAACGTTTAAACCAATGAAAAAATGTCTTCGTAAAACATTGCTTGAGCTGTGAAAAAAAAGATGAAAAAAGATTGGTAAAGGGATATCAGTGATATCTCCAATCCACAAACTTGCTCATCTCTATCATCTCTGAGTCAAAAGGTGTGAGTTTAAGTCCCACTCTAGGACTTGAGCATATTGCTTCCTTGCAATACTGAGAGAGTACTGCATAGTCAGACAGCAACTGAGGCCCCATCTGCCTGGGTGAATGTGAAAGATTCCATGACACTATTCAAAGAAGGGCAAGGAATCCTCCTGGTGTCCTGACCAACATTCCTCCTTCAATCAACACCCCAAAATTCATCTAATTTACTGTACTTGGCACCTTGCTATGGGCTTCATTTTCCCATGTATCATTTTTAAAGGTGATTCAGTGGATGCAAAGTGCTTTGGCATGTGATAAGACACTGGGCTGAAAATTCCGGCCTTGCCGGGTCCGTACGTAGTGCGCACGGACCACGTGAGGTCTCGCAAAAGCCGGTTTTCGGGATGAGATGTGCACGTGCCGAAAACCAGCTTTTCTGATCTGTTAAAGTTTCTCTTGACAAATCCGCCGCATCCCCGGAAGAAGGACATTCGCGCGGGAGAGATTTGGCTATTTGCCCAACTCTTGCCCAGCGAATGTCCTTCAAACTTTTACACTTGGTAAAAGCAGGCACATAGATTACTTTTACCAGTGTAAGAGTTTTAAAACATATAAAAATTAAATTTAATCATTCATTTTTACGTTAAAAACCCTGTCCATTAAAGTAAGTTTATTTTTAACCCTATTAAAACACATTAAAAAAAATTCCAAAAAAAATATATTTTTTCTAAAACATTTAATTTCAATTAATTTTAAATACGTGAGGTATTTATTTTATTTATTATGCTGTGTTTCGGTGTTTTAGGGGGTTACCTGAAAGACATCTCCCGTGCACTGCGCAGCAAATCTAACCTCCGATCGGGATCCTGCGTTCGTCTGCGTCCACCAGGTACTTTCGTAGATTCTTTTGGGTCAGAGGCGTTTTTCCGAAGGAAGCTTCCTGTTGTGGAGTATTACAAAGATACTCAACACAAGTCTGTTTTGGAGAAAAGAATTGTTTATTATAAAGTACTCGATCGAGGGAGACAGCTTCTACATGAGTTCAGTAACTCAGTGATCCAAACCAGCCGTTCTCTCCAAACAGCTTCAGCGTTGCTATTTTTATACATTCAAAATACATACAAAATCATGAAGCATACGCGTGGAAGTTTTCCATTGATTGTTTCCCCTAACACATCACAAGTCTTCACCTAGTTACAGCAATTTCATTGGTACATACAATTTCATTATTTCCTTTCCGTGTGCCTCTTATCTTATTAGTTACTTGCTACACCATTTCTTTTCTACGCTTAAGCAATTCCTGTGAAAGTACTTCTTCCCGGACCTATTTGTCCTTGACTAAATCTTCTGTTAATTGACAGACAAAGCTGGGGTGTTTCAATTCTTCTTTGTATTGTTATCTCGTGTAATTCTGTCTATGCTAGGACATCTGCCAAATACTCCCTTCTCAAGAGTTATACGTTACGGTCCCACGCTCAGCTTAAGCTTAGCCACAAACTTTTTAGAAATACTAATGATTTTTAACGCCTTCACTTCTGACCATAATTTTCTCCCCAGAATTTTATCTGATCAGAAAGTTTAGCTAGTCACACACTTCAAAAGTAACAGCAGTTGAAAACAAGAACATCTGAATGCTTGCCGATCAAAATAAAGTTTAAAAAAGATTGAAAAGGAAAGAACTTTCATTCGCATCGTGCTTTTCATGACCTCAAGATGTCTCAAAGTGCTTTACAGCCAATGAAATATTTTGTTTTGAAGTGTAGTCACTGTTGTAATGTAGAAAACACAACAGCCAATTTGCACACAGCAAGCTTCCACAAAAAGCCATGTGATAATGGCCAGATAATCTGATTTAATGATGTTGGTTGAGAGATAAATATTGGCTAGAACACCGGGGAGCACTCCCCAGCTTTTATTCAACATAATACCATGGGATTTTTTACACCTACCTTAGAGGGATCACGGTTTAACGTCTTACCTGAAAAATGGCACTTTGACAGTACAGAGCACTGGAGTGTTAGCATGGATTCTGTGCTCTGGAGTGGAACATGAACCATTAACCTTCTGACTCAAAAGCGAGACTTCTACTACTGAGCCCCAGCTGACACCAGAATGAAAGATAATTATAAAAAGCTGCAAAATAAGCACAACGTTTTGACAATAAATAATCCTCAGTAATTTGAGAGAATAACACTGGAATCAAGAATTGGGTAATGTGAAAAGTGAAATAAATGTAGCAGTAAGAACATTATATCAGGGAAGGTACCAGAAGTAGAATGAATAACAGCTGAAGAGTTCCAAGTGGGTAGTGAACCTGATGTATACCTTGTGTTTATAAATCTAGAATCACAAATCATGACTGAAAAAAATCAATTATGGTAATGATTTACCAGAATAAAGACAAAGCTAACTCCACAAATTACCATGGAAATAGCTCATGCTGTCATTCTAGAAAAATAACCACTCGCATCCTGGAAAGGATGAGAAGACATACCGAAGAAATCATCTCTGATACACAGGTTGTGCTTCAAGGTAGGAGAAGCTCCACAAACCATATTTTCACCCTAAAGCTATGGTGTAAAAGCTATGGAGGAGCAGAAACATCTGGTTATATGCGACTTTGATTTTTAGGAAAAAGTTTTCAATAGCTTCTGCTGATGAGTTTTTTTAAGCATTGAGAAGCAAAGGTTCAAATGCAAGGACAATATTGCAGGATGCCACTTAGGCAACCATTAGGAAAAACAGAAGATGAAATAAATCATCTAGTGGGATTTAAACAACACAAAACTGAGTCTTAAAGTCTGAAAATTATCGGAACAAACAAAAGACCGAGCGAAGCAGAGAAGATTTCCAGTTTTGCGGACCGGGCAAAGAATGTGTTGGAGCAAAAGATTTTGCAATGAAGTTTGAATTCAGCAAAATGTGAATGTAGGGAGGAGGTAGAGTTTGTAGTGTGTATAGTTGAAAGTTCAGTGAGGTTCTGACCATAGAAACATCAATAAAGTAGACACAGACAGGAAAGAATGTGATGGAGAGAAATTGTTTGAAGATTAGAGGTGAGAGAATGATTACCTACTGGATGATAAACTCCTTCTTGTCTCCTGCCCAGGAATGTTTGGAGAGATTCACTAAATTTAAAGCAGTATTTTTATCTTGGATAGATTAGGCTTTATAGAGATTTAGGAGTTGCTGAGAGGAAAGGAAATATCTGGCACAAAAGTAAAAACATTGAGCTAGAACCTCCACTTTTTTTGTATGCTTAACGCCCACTTAATGCCCACTTTACCGCTGAAATGACATATAACGCCCATATATCACCCATTTTGGCACAATGGAAACTGACGGGCATTTTTAGGAAATTTATCGCCAAGCGTTACTTTCCCCATGTGTTTAAAGCCGGGAAAAAATATTACGACCCGCCCACATTTTTTGGGTGGAATCATCAGAATGGGCGAAATCAATGGCCATAATATCGGCCAGCGTTACTTTCCGCAAGGAATTAACGCCGAGATACAATAATACCGCCCACCCACTTTTTTTTGTCGTAAAGAGCATATTTGGCAAAACTAACGCCCAGGAAATCACCCACCATCACTTTCACCACCTCGCACACATATCGCCCACAATATCGCTTGCCCAAAAATATGCCCACAAAAAGTGGAACTATTCTGAATGAACGGCAGTGGTGTGGCTGGTATTTTTAAAATCGCAGGTCGCTTCATTCAAAAGGCTGCCTCAACTTCAGGGGAGTTTGCATTGACTCTCAAGTTCTTCTCAGGTGAAATTAAAATCTCAACAGACATATTTTCAGACTCTGGACTATTGGGACTTTACTCCAGGTGTATTTTAGTGAGGAAATCATTGCTTCTGATCACTCGCTATTCTACTTTCAATGCAATGGGGCCACCAAACAATAACTATGCTTAAGCAGCACTTCAGATGTCTTGATCACGCAGAAGGGAAGCTACAAGTAGGTAAATTCGTGGTCGTGTGCTCGATGCTGCACAACCTGGCTATCAGGAGGGGCCAAGAATTGCCAGAAGGCACTGATGCTCCACCTCATGAGAGAAAGAAAGAGGACGGCAAGGGGCTGGACGCTGACCTAGGATCAGACAATCAGGCTTGCTATGCAACCATGCCCACGACCCCTCCAGACCGCAGGAAAGGACCCGTGGTGGCAACATAGCTGCAAGACTCTTACGTGAGGAGCTGATACCTGAACGATTTGCCTGAAAAAGCATTGATGCGAGTGATAATGCTGACATACTGCTGTGTGTGTGCAGCTCAGACATCAATGGTGCCCATCACCTTGGTGCCAGTTAAAGTTTACGTTGATTGATGTTACGTTGTATTTAACCTTTTCATGTTATGGAATCACCAGTGTGTAATGGTGCATCTATCTGAGACAATGCACAACAAGTTCAATTACAAACATTTTATACCAACATTGATCTGAAATCATAAGTACCACAGGCAATAACATCCAACCCCTGCTCACGCCCCACTTTTTCCACCATTGACATCAATCAAATGTTCAACATGTCCAGCAACACAGAATACAAAGGCAAAGCCCCCATACGTTACAACAAATTGCACACACCCAGATGGAGATATAACACAGCCATCACCTGCGGACATGCACCACAGTTTCCTTCCCCCCTGCCCTTCTTCTCCCCACCTCTATCACTTCCCCTCCTCACTCCACGGCGCCTGGCCGAGGAGCTCCTCAGGCGGTGCCTCATTGCGGGGGATGCGGTGGTTGCGCGGGTACGGGAGCGGGGGGTGCCGAGGGGGCAACATTCTCTGATGCAGAAGAAAAATCTTGGTCCTTGCTCTCATCTGTCATTCGCAGTGGTGGTGCGGAACCTAGGGATGGAGTGCCGCGCTCGGGGACCAGTGGGAGGCCTGTACCAGCAGTGTTCCTGGCTGTCGTATCCAGGGCCTCCGCCATCCACGGAATGTACTCAATCATGGTGGCCAGCTGTTGGGATATGCCCCCTAATGCTTCGATGAGCTGGTCACCAATGTCTACAGTCCTCCTGGATAACTGTACCATCTCTCCGCTGTCATGTGGCGCACGTGGAACAGACCTGCCGCGTCCACGAGACCTCCGCGGGGTCGGCGCCGTCCTGGGGACAAATAGGGTGCCGTGTGGCGAGGTGCTTGGGGCCGGTACCTCCAGAGTGGAGGCGGGAATGACCGGAGGACCACTAGGTGGCCTTGGGGTGGAATGGCTTCTGGAGCATGGTGATGCAGGTTCCTTGAAGTCCGCGTTCTCATCTGTGAAGAACAGACCCAGTGGATTGACAGGCGAGAATCGGAGCTCCTCTGCACCAGATGTTGGATCGTCCGGAGAGTCGGGCCCCGCGACACCTTCTGGACTCTGTGGCCTTGCCTTGGAACACGCTGCTGGCTGAGCTGCAAAACACAAATGAGGTTATTAGAGGAGAAGGGGGTGCTAGGGTCACAAGGTGAGTCCAGCGCTACACACAGCATGTGCACGACAAAAGCACCACCGCTCTCAAAATCATCGCAGATATCACATTTCATGACTATCAACACCATTTGCATTGCAATGATTTTCATTAGGCCATCATTATTTCTATGACAATTTTAGAAATCATCTATCATATATGATTGTTCAGATATGAGTGGGTGTGGCATCTATTGGCTTCACATCACGCAATGGTGCAAGCTTTACTCACGTGGCATCACTTCAGGGTCTGCAGATGTGTTCATGGCTGTCCAGGGGTACTTCCCCATGAGTGCGAGCACACGCTCCTCCATCTCAGTGATGTCGCTGGGGACTGGTGGCCCCCCACCCGTTCGCCTCTGCACGGACCTCATCGTCGATAGCTTCTTCTGTAAAAGGTGACAGGACGACATGGCATGAGATCATTGCGTGATATCATTGCTTGGTACTGTCATAGAGACTGATACAACACATAACCGACAGATGTAATCATGATTATTATGAAAATTATCATTCTTTACCTTAAGACATACACCGTGACCGTAGTACAACATTCCCGGTAAAAGTGAAAGACCTCACATCTCATGATAGTCACTCATGACTGTTACAAATCAAATTATAAAAACACAAGTAAATCAATGTAATACTTACTCTTGCGGATCCCACAAGGTCTTTCCATCGTTTGCGGCATTGGTTGCCCTCACACACCTCGCTGGTCACCGATGAGACCACCTCTGCTACCTCAGTCCATATCCTCTGGTAGGCCTTTGGGGTGGGCTTCCCACTCTCTCCCTGTGTCAAATCACCCCAGCGTGACTCGACCTCCTGCAGGAGGGAGGCATTTGCCTCGCCCGAGAACCTCCTGGCTCTTTTGCTCCTCTCCCACCTCACTGCTCTCTCCAGCGTCAGTCTCCACAGCGTACTGTGATGCCTCCTCCTCCTCTCTCCATTATAGGCCAAATTCGGGCAAATATGTGGCTGGTAACAGCTCATTTTTGTTTGCCTACTTGCTGTGAAGCTCTAAAGTCTCCCTCCTTCCTCCCAAAGCAGACACGCCTTCAGTCCCTCTGAGCTCCCTCTCTCTCTGTCTCCTCTTCTGCGCATGTCATGGTGACCTTTGACCTCCTGAATTGCGGGAATCGAGCGTTGCCATGCCGTTGCTAAGGACAGTGACACTTTACAGCAGAAGGTCAAAAAAATTTAACGCTACCGCCCGTTTCATATCGCTCGCGATAACGCCCATTTTCAAAAATGGAGACTAGGTGCTTTGAGGATGGGCGAGAAGCCGGCGATCTGAAAACCCTTTTTAACCGCCCACGCCGGAAATAATGCCCATTTTTGTGCGAAAAGCACAAAAGTGGAGGTTCTAGCCCATTATCTCCTTGGAGGCAGCTTTAGAAACAAAGGAAATATGAAATAAAAACAGAAAATGCTGGAAACTCTCAGTCGGTCAGGTAGCATCTGTGGAGAGAGAAACAGAGTTAACGTTTCAGGTCGATGACCTTTCATCAGAAATTTCATCAGAATGATACTGTGATTTGAGAGGAAACCAGATAGCCATGGACATAACTTTGGTCAGAGCCCTTTGTTGGTAACTTGTTTGGAATGCATAATGCTATATTTCCCAACACTCGCAATTGCATTAATGTTACATTTTTTTCTGTGAAAAGCAATCAGTAGCAAGAAACAGGCGTCCACTTCTACCATGTGGCAGGATTCCCAGAAGTGCAGCGAATCACTAAGTGCACCCTTGTGGCCATATGGACCCCCAATTCAAGCACTGCGCCATTCATGAATAGAAAGGGTTACCTTTCCAATCACTGATCTGCAACACCAGGAGTAGAATTATGCACGTGAATGTGCATAGTCCTTGTAGCTTCCAGATTCATTCATCCTCCTACAGTCAATGTTGCCATCAAAACATTCCTACTTCATTTCTGGACCCTTCCTCCCTAAAACACACACACATACAAACACACACACAACTCTTCTTGTAAAACAGGTACTAGAGTTTCCGTGTCCTTGAACTAACCATGAGTAATGTCATGGAAGATGTAGCAGCTATATAACAATATATTGTATAACACTACCATTATTCTGATTCTCGGACGCACTTGAGCAATGCAATAGAAGATTTGCTGGCATCTTAAAAATATTTTTGTGAGCTCATGAGAGTTAGGAGGAACATCAAAGTTATGAATAACCATTGTATTCCTTACAGCTGTTATGACAAAAATTCTCATCAAAACACTCAATATTGGAAGAAATCTAAAATTTATATTTCATGAATGAATAATATATGAATTTGAAATATCTCATCATTATTAGCAAAAGTGAAAGTTAGAATTATTCATAAAGAATGAAAAATGATTCACGGGTGGTTTAGGTGCTTTGCTGCTCAAATGCATTTCCGTGCGCGGATGAATTTTTAAGTCGCTCACGAGGATAACAGCTCTTTCCCGTTGACGAACTGCAGCTATTTTCTTTCAGTTTATGCTGGAGGTTTCTGATGATGATGTTGTAGTTAAATGCTTATTACACTTTTGGGTCATTTCTAGCCGTCTATTTCGAAGTTATTTCAACTCTCGCATCTTAGATCACTCTCAAGGGCAAATCCCAAATCCCCCTGCCTTCAACTGCCTATCCCTTGCTTTGAGAACTAGATAATGGTGTGAAATCTCCATGGGCACTCTCCCGATTTACGACCACAATTTTGGCAGAAGTTCAGCAGAATCCCTGGAGAAACAATGTAAAAACGGCCGCTAATGCAGTTTCTCCAGGGTTTATGCTGGTCTTTCACCAAAGTTACAGTGGGAGCTTGGGAGAATTCCGTGGAAATTCCCCCCTCGATGTTTCAGTAAAATGCCAAGAAACAAAGCAGCAAACCTTGTCTGATAATTACTTTGAGCAACTAGACTTCTCCTATGCTTCTTTAAGATCCCACACCAGTCTTCAAAAGCAGTGGCATATCTTCCTCAGCTGGCAGGTGGGTGAATCACAGTGGGAGGCCCATTTGGCGGCGGCAGCTCGCCAAGAAAGTTTTAATTAGGCCGGAACCTGAAAATGGTTCTGGCCTCCTGACTGCTGCATTGGGTGGCCGCTGTCAATGTATCGCTGCTCTCACGCCCATTTAGCACCCGTCCCAAAAGTCTCCCCCTTGGTTTCTTTGCCGCACTGCATCTCCAATCAATGCCCACATTTTAAAGAATGAACTTTGGAAGTTGAAATTCTCTTTCAAAACATAAATATTTTAAGAAGACTAATATTCGACTTGGGGGCGGAGTTGGCAATAGCCTGCGTCGGGAGGTCTGTCCCTTTTCTGTGTCAGGCCTCATTTAAATGCTGCCGGCAAGCTGCGGGTGCCGAATGGGTGCTGCGCTGTAGCTGCGCAGTTGAGGGAGGATGGGAAGTGAACCCGTCTGTCACGCTAAACCAGTCAGCGTGTTGGGCCTGGGGTATCGCAAGAGCCTGCAGCAGGCCGGGGTTTTGTCGTGGGCCAGGATGTAAATGGCTAAAAACGAGCGTTTATGCTGTTTCTCTAAGGTTTATGCTGATCTTCCATCAAAGTTACAGATTGGGATAACCGCATGGAAAAGCTCCCTCGATGTTTTGGAACATTCCAGGAAACAACCAGCAGGAAGAGCGTTCCGTCCCAAAAAAATTAAAAGATTTCTTGGTCGTTTTTTGGAACAGTCTCCAGCGGTCATTTTAAGGCCTGCTGGTTAGGCCATCAGTGCCTGGCACAAATGGACAGAGCGATCGGGATCTTACAACCATATGCCTGATTGGAATATTTAGGCAGCCTCCCTCCTCTTTCAGATGTGTGTGCTGCTTGCTCATTTACGGCCTACCCGAAAATTGCACCAGACAGGCACTGGGTGTTCATGGGTTGGCCAAGGTGCCCACCTGATTTTCAGGTGGCTGGCCATTAAAAATCACTTTCATTCACTCCCAATGTAGATCCTTTGTCACTGGTGTACCAAATAAAACCCAAAAGGGTTTTGGAAAGAATATTAATTTCTTATTTTAATGAAATATGAAGTTAAATAAGTGTAAAACATGTTATCTATGTTTTATAGTATAAAAAGAAAAAGAATACTACAACATTGTTTCAGTTTATTAGAAAACAATGGCCCATAGTTTGCGGACCCTATGGGCATGTAGGAAGTTCGCCCACACCCGTTGGGGCCATGTAAGTTCTGCGTTTGGGCATGCGCTGCGCATGCGCTAAAACCCAGAACTTGCGATCTGTCAAGAATTCTCGAGCGGAGTCAACATGGTTTTATGAAAGGGAAATCATATTTGACAAATTTGCTGGAGTTCTTTGAGGATGTAATGAGCAGGATGGATAAGGGGGAACCAGTAGATGTGGTGTATTTGGATTTCCAGAAGGCATTTGATAAGGTGCCACATAAGAGGTTACTGCACAAGATAGAAGCTCACTTGATTGGGGGTAATATATTAGCACGGATAGAGGATTAGCTAATTAACAGACAACAGAGAGTCGGGATAAATGGGTCATTTTCCGGTTGGCAAATGGTGATGAGTAGGGTGCTGCAGGGATCGGTGCTGGGTCCTCAGCTATTTACAATCTATATTAATGACTTGGATGAAGGGACCGAGTGTAATGTAGCCAAGTTTGCTGATGATACAAAGATGGGTGGGAAAGCAAATTGTGAGGAGGACACAAAAAATCTGCAAAGGGGTATAGACAGGCTAAGTGAGTGGGCAAAAATCCGGCAGATGGAGTATAATGTGGGAACATGTGAGGTTATCTACTTTGGCAGAAAGAATAGAAAAGCAAATTATTTTTTAAATGGAGAAAAATTGCAAAATGCTGCAATACAGAGAGACCTGGGGGTCCTTGTACATGAAACACAAAAAGTTAGTATGCAGGTACAGCAAATAATCAGGAAGGCAAATGGAATGTTGGCCTTTATTTCAAGGGGGATAGAGTATAAAAGCAGAGAAGTCCTGCTACAACTGTACAGGGTATTGGTGAGGCCCCACCTGGAGTACTGTGTACAGTTTTGGTCTCCATATTTAAGGAAGGATATACTTGCATTGGAGGTCGTTCAGAGAAGGTTCACTAGGTTGATTCCGGAGATGAGGGGGTTGACTTATGAGCATAGGTTGAGTAGGTTGGGCCTATACAAATTGGAGTTCAGAAGAATGAGAGGTGATCTTATTGAAACTTATAAGATAATGAGGGGGCTCGACAAGGTGGATGCAGAGAGGATATTTCTATTCATAGGGAAACTAAAGCTAGGGGAGATAGTCTTAGAATAAGCCACCACACATTTAAAACTGAGATGAGGAGAAATCTCTTCTCCCAGAGGGGTGTAAATCTATGGAATTTCTGCTCCAGAGAGCTGTGCAGGCGGGGTTATTGAATATATTTAAGGCAGAGATAGACAGATTTTTGAGCGATAAGGGAATAAAGGGTTATGGGGAGCGGGCAGGGAAGTGGAGCTGAGTCCATGATCAGGTCAACCATGATCTTATTGAATGGCGGAGCAGGCTCAAGGTGCCAAATGGCCTAATCCTGTTCCTATTTCTTATGTTCTTATGTTGACAGATCGCATGAATCCCTGGGAAAAGGGCATTCATGGGCAGAGAGTTGGGCTATTTGCCCAACTTCTGCCCAGCGAATGCCCGTGAAATTCTTATGCCTGGTAAAAGCAGGCGTAAGAGTTTTAAGAAACAGAAAAATAACATTTCATCAATAATTTATACATTTAAAAACCTGTGAAATAAGGTAAGTTTATTTTTAGCCCGTTTTAGCCCGTTATTTTTGAAAAATTTAATTTTTGTTTTAAGTATTTAATTAAATACCATTTTAATTCATTTTAAATGTGCGATGGTTTTTTTAAATTTAAAGTATAGATGTATTTTTTGGGGTATTCCCAATCATACTTACTGGGATTCAATACATACGGAGTCCCCCTAAGCATGAATGGGAATCTCCTTCTTGCTATTCGTTGGGCCAGCCCACATGATCCTAGGGGTGCTTGCAAACCACCGGCGCCCCTGAGATACATGAGTCCCTTCCCGCGCGTAGCCGGAGAGCGCCAGGATCGCGAGTCTCCATCCCTCCAGGTCCACCAGGTGCGCGGGCGTTTTATTTACAGATCTGAGGCATTTCCCAGCGGGAAGCCTCCAACTGCAAATTCAGGGCCAATGTTGCTAAACTCACGGGGTCATATGATTAATTTATATCATACAGTTTTAAATTATGAATTGGTGCTTGCATAATAAAACCAAAAGACATTAAATATGAGATGTGAAAAGATGCATGCTCACAGAATTCTTTGCAATAATTTAATTACAAAGAGATGCAGAATCTCATCCGTGCTTGTCTCAAAATATACTCCTGTCAGCACAACATATCCTCCAGACAATATCATCTGGGATCAATTCCAAATCCAATTTTCACATGGATTATCCAAAATCCATTCGTATTCATTCACTCTGGAGGTTTTATACATTAGTATCTGTTATTTTTCTAACCAGGTTTTGATTACCAATCTAACCTGTTATTTCTGTATTGGACAACTACATCTCAGGAAACAAATAATTTTAAACACATTTACAACAAGCGCTAGAAATAGACAAACAGTTTGATACTGATTTTACCTTGTATTCAAGGAGACAAGTGTTATTTTTATGAGTGTAACTAATGTTTATATCGAACAATAGCATTCATTGCTTGAGATCCATTTGGAATTTTTCCTCTGCTATTCCCCAAAATAAATGACATCTATGATTCAATCATCACAGATGATAATGGGTATGATTATGACAGGAAAACTCAGGTTGCCAAGTAGCTAGGGAAAATGTTGTGAGATTAAAAAAGCAAAGCAACTCCCTCCACGGTAAATAACATGGATAGATTTAACCATTTAATCTCCAATTAATTGTTACTTCTCTTCTGCTGTCCTATTATATCTGATCCTTTATGAACAGTTGGGGCCTAAATTCAGCCTCTCGATAAGGCCTCTGGCTGCTTGAAAGCAGCGGCCAAAGAGCGGTGCTGAATGCCCGCTGACTTGCGGTGGCCTGGCCGATGCTCACTAAATTCACCTCGGGTCTTTTTGCTGCGGTGTGACAGTCCACCCCACTCCTGCAGATACGTCTTAAAGACGTCATCAGAGCTCGCACAGCAACAGAGCCGTCCCAGGAGGGAAATTCACCTGCAAAAGTCTCCCGGCCGCTGCTCAGCACCCCCGACAGCTTTTTGTGTCGGGGAACTCATTGTTGGTTGCGGGCGCGGCCGCCCTTAAAGGGTAGTTAGCGCTGACGGTGGCGCCAGTTTTTTTTTTGTCAGACGACTGCCAGGTCGTGCCAACAATTATGCCCCCGGGTTCGGGGTGGGCCGTCAACAGGCAGCCTGGCACACCCTCTTGGGTGCCAGGCCGCTAGCCTGGCCGAAACCCTCACTGGTGGCCCGGTGGACCTAACTAAAAAAAGATGCAGAGCTCGCAATGGCCCTCCCCTTTAACTGAAGGGGCGAGACGTTGTGACGCGCCAGCGCGATGATGTCATCGACGCGGCGTTGATGAGCGACAGCAGCGGAGATTACCGCCCCGCCCCCATTTCCGCCCTGCTAGTGAGGGTCACCCCGCTCCATCCCCACTTTCGCCCCCATGATGAGGCCACTTCCAGCCCGCTTGAAAAAAAAACGTTCAAGTAGCTCAATTTCACTCGATTGCCCGTCGCATCCATTGCGGCGGCCAGAAGTATCAAAGACGGGAGGTGCGCCCCATTTCGAGTGGTGAATTTCGGCCCCGTTGTGTACATCTTTCCCGCAACTCCATGTTTGATCCTCTCTAATCAGGTTTCCTGCCACAGTACTGAAATGGCCCTTATCAAAGTCATAAATGACATCCTATGTGACTGTGACAAAGGTAAACTATCCCTCCTCATCCTTCTTGACCTGTCTGCAGCTGTTGACATGGTTGACCACTCAATCCTCTTTGAACAGCTCCTCCGTTGAACAGCTTCCCTCACATAGTTTATTTTTATCTATCCAAGTCATAGCCCGAGAGTAATCTGCAACAGCTTCTCTTCCCGCTCCCGCACTGTTACCTCTGGAGTCCCCCAAAGATCAATCCTTGGCCCCCTCCTCTTTCTCATCTACATGCTGTCCCTCATCCAAAAAAACAACACTAGGTTCCACATGTATGCTGACGCACCCAGATCTACCTCACCACCACCCCTCTCGAACCCTCCACCACCTCTTATTTGTCACACTGTTTGTCCAACATCCAGTATTGGATGAGCAGAAATTTCCTCCAGCCAAATATTGGGAACACCGAAACCATTGTCTTTGGTCCCTGCTAAAAACGCCATTCGTTAGCCACCAAATCCATCCCTCTCCCTGGCCAGTCTGAGGCTGAACCAGACGTTCCCAACCTTGGTGTCCTATTTGACCCGGAGATGAGCTTCCGACCCCATATCCACTCGATCAGCAAGACAGCCGACTTCCACCTCCGGAGCATCACCCATCCCTACCTCTGCCTCAGCTCGTCTGCTGCTGAAACCCTCATCCGTGACTTTGTTACATTTAGACTCGACTATTCCAATGCTCACCTGGCTGGCTACCCACCTTGCACCCTCCATAATAATACCCGCCCTCCTTTATGGCTCAGAGATGTGGACCATGTACAGTAGACACCTCAAGTCCTTAGAGAAATACCACCAATGATGTCTCTGCAAGATCCTACATATCCCCTGGGAGGACAGACGTACCAACATTAACATCCTCATCCAGGCCAACAACTCCAGTACTGAAGCACTGACCACACTTGATTCGTTCGCATGGCAGACTCGAGACTCCCAAAGCAAGTGCTCTACTCAGAACTCCTTCACGGCAAACGAGCTAATGATGGGCAGCGGAAACGTTACAAGGACACTGTCAAAGCCTCCCTGATAAAGTGCGGCATCCCCACCGACACCTGGGAGTCCCTGGCCAAAGATTACCCTAAGTGGAAGAAGTGAATCCGGGAGGGCACTGAGCACCTCGAGTCTCATCGCCGAGAGCATGCAGAAATCAAGTGCAGGCAGTGGAAGGAGCCTGCGGCAAACCAGACTCCCTGTCCACCCTTTCCTTCAACCACTATCTGTCCCACCTGTGACAGAGACTGCGGTTCTCGTATTGGTCTGTACAGCCACCTAATAACTCATGCTAAGAGTGGAAGCAAGTCTTCCTCGATTCCGAGGGACTGCCTATGATGATGATGATGATGATGATGATGACCCTCCATAAATTAAACCACATCCAAAACCTTCGTGCCCATACCTTAACTTGCAACAAGTGCTACTCACCCATCACCCCTGTGCTCGATGACCTACATTGGTTTCCGGTCCAGTAAAACCTTGATTTTGAAATTCTCATCCTTGTTTTCAAATCTCTCCATGGCCTTGTGCCTCCCTATCTCTGTAACCTCTTCTAGCCCTACTACCCTCCAAGATCTCTGTGCTGCTTCCATTCTGATCTCCTGCTCATTACCAAGTTTCATTGCTCTACCGTCAGCTATCTGGGCCTTAAGCTCTATAATTCCCTCCCTAAACCTCTGCCTCTTTAGCTCTTTCTTCTCCATTAAGACGCTCCTTAAGACCGATGTCTTTTTCCAAGCTTTTGGTCACCTGTCTTAATATCGCCTAATGTGGTTCGGTGTCATATATTGTTCGATAACGCTCCTGTGAAGCACCTTGGGATATTTTACTACAGCAAAGACGCTATATAAATGCAAGTTGTTGTTGTTATTGTAGTTCTGCACTACACTGCTGAGAGTTGAGGTGAAATCTCTGGTGCCACATATGTCCATCCCAGTTCCTGGCAGCAGATTTTCCCACATCCTTTCCACAGGTTCCTTGTTGGAAATTCTTTGGGCAGCCATCCAGTACTCCAAGTGAGACTCTTTTACTTGGCACCACTCATTTGTCGTTGAATAGCCAAGGATTATCCAAACAGATCACTTCCTGTGTGTAGCCACCAATTTCCCTTTCAGACAATGGTTATTAGTATTGGACAAGCACTGTACATTAAAACGTAATCATTACACGCGGGGGCCACGTTGCGGACTGCAACGGCCGGCGACTTTTCGTGTAATGGCCGCCATTACCAAAATTGCACTCCCGTATTATCCTGGTGGTGACCCATTTCTCCCTTTACCGCTCCGCTACTGCCAATCCATCCCAAGTGCATCATCACCGTGCGCACTGCCGATCTACCCCCCCCCCCCCCCCCCCACCCCCGACGATGAAATTCCGCTGTGAAAAGCTTCGGCCCACCGGGCGGTGCCAAAACATGTTTCTTCCCGGTGGTCCAGTGAGACTGAGGCCTTCTGCAATGGCGGTGTGGCTTCCCTTAAAGGGGAGGGCGCACTGCCGCTGTGTTTTATTTTGTCAGCCGACTGCCATGTCGGCCCGACAATTATGCCCCCCCCCCCGGGTTTGGCCGGGCGGCCAACAGGCAGCCCGACGCCCCCTCTTGGGTGCCAGGCTGCTGGCCCAGCCGAAACCCTCCCCGGTGGCCCAGTGGACTGCAGTTTAAAGATCGGGGAGGCGGTCCCCTTTAAAGTGAAGGGGAGAGACGTGGGGACACGGCGCCGTGATGATGTCATCGCGGCGGCCACTCCGCATCCCTCCCTATTTCCCCCTCTCTAGTGCTGCCACCGCCGCATAACCGCCCCCATTAATAGCGACTTCCGGATCCAAATAAAAAAATTTTAAAAAAGAGCGGAATTTCACTCAAGAGGCGACCTCAACCACTGCGGCGGTAAAAACCATTGAGACGAGGTGCTTGTGCCCCGTTTCGGGAGGGGGCGACAATTTCGGCCTCATCATAGTTCGGAGGAATTGCACAGGGTTCTGCTTAGAAACAGTGAAGTACATGTTTTTTTATTGGTTCATGGAGAATAATTACATAAGCTCCGATATTAACGGGAAGGCAGGGAGGGTGTGGGGGAGTCCGATAGCTGCCGATGAAGCCAGTAAGGTCGGGTCGTGGCGGGCCTGCTGATCTGAACGGCTGGGCCAAGCCTTCCTAAGTGCATCATCACCGTGTGCACTGCCGATCTACCCCACCCACGACAAAATTCCACTGTGTAAAGCTTCGGCCCACCGGGCGGTCCCAAAACCTGTTTTTTTTCCCGGTGGCCCGGTGAGGCTGAGACCTTCTGCAAAGGCGGTGCGGCGTCCCTTAAAGGGGAGGGCGCACTGTTCGCTGTCGCTGTCGCTGTATTTTATTTTTGTTGGCCGGCTGCCATGTCGGCCTAAATGTGATTGGGCCGAAATTGCCCCCCGCCCGAAACAGGTCTCTTAAATGCACCTCGTTTCAATGGATTTTACCGCCGCAGTGGTTGAGGTCGCCACTTGAGTGAAATTCTGCTCTTTTATGTTTTTTTCAGTTGGATCCGGAAGTCGCTCCTTAATGAGGGCAGACTTCTGCACCAACACCGTCTGGATTGACAGACCCTGGCAGTTAATGGGGTGTTTGGTCACGATTGGGGGGGGAGAGGGGATCGGGACAACACTGCCCCGCTCAGGCCTCAGCTTGAATTTGCAGATCGAGCCTTGATGACATCATCTGACCCGATCTCCATATTTAAAGTAGGACCCCATTTCCTTCCTGTGGGTGTCCTGTTCGCCTGCTCAAAAGAGCAGGTTAATATGGGGGCATGGTGAGAAGGAAGAGGCTACACAGGGTGTAAATGACTCCCGTTATTTTAACTGCACCCACCCTCCCCGGTTTCCCACCAAGTGTGGCAGTTAAAATCGGGACCAGAGAGTTTCTTTATCCGCAGCAGGTAGATAAATATATAAATTGGTTCCTCTCACGTGTTTATCTCTAGAATGCTTTTATGTCCACATGCTAGGATTCTGGAATGGTTAGCAAGGAGAAAATAGCCTTCCCCAAATGCACAAGCCTTTTGTTTTCTTATACGAAAACAGTGATCTTTGTTTTAAGCTGATATTTTGAAATATGTGAACTCTACTGGGAGTTCACATATTTTTGTTTCAAGCTGATATTTTGAAATATGTGAACTCTACTGGGAGTTCACATATTTCAAAATATTAGCTTAAAACAAAGATCACTGTTTTAGCATAAGAAAACAAAAGGCTTGTGCATTTGGGGAAGGCTATTTTCTCCTTGCTAACCATTCCAGAATCCTAGCATGTGGACATAAAAGCATTCTAGAGACATATGTTAAATTGGAAAATACATCATCATCATTCAGCAATGTTAAATAGTTGAACAGAATATTCACAATGATGAAAGAGGCAATGCACCAAAGCCCTTGCTATTGTACATGTTCAAAATAAAGCTAAGCCCCCAATATGAAGTAACTTATTGAATAAACCAAGTCATAGAAATTCAGCAGCAAGAGGTTTTATGCCTGAACATAGATTCACATGTAGGAATGAAATTAAGATGGAATTTATGCATGATATCCATTGGGAATTTGCGGTTATTAAAAAAAAAACATCTAATGGCACCAGGCTGCTCATGGTCTACAGGGCTGTAGTAACACCCGCCCTCCTGTATGGCTCAGAAACATGGACCATGTACAGTAGACACCTCAAGTCGCTGGAGAAATACCACCAACGATGTCTCCACAAGATCCTACAAATCCCCTGGGAGGACAGACGCACCAACATTAGCGTCCTCGACTAGGCCAATATCCCCAGCATTGAAGCACTGACCACACTTGATCAGCTCCGCTGGGCCACAATGTTCGCATGCCAGACATGAGACTCCCAATGCAAGCGCTCTATTCGGAACTCCTTCACGGCAAACGAGCCAAAGGTGGGCAGAGGAAACATTACAAGGGCTCCATCAAAGTCTCCCTGATAAAGTGCAACATCCCCACTGACACCTGGGAGTCCCTGGCCAAAGACCGCCCTAAGTGGAGGAAGTGCATCCAGAAGGGCGCTGAGCACCTTGAGTCTCATCGCCGAGAGCATGCAGAAAACAAGTGCAGGCAGCGGAAAGAGCGTGCGGCAAACCAGTCCCACTCTCCCTTACCTCAATGACTATCTGTCCCACCTGTGACAGGGACTGCGGCTCTCGTATTGGACTGTTCAGCCTCCTAAGGACTCATTTTTAGAGTGGAAGCAAGTCTTCCCCGACTCCGAGGGACTGCCTATGATGATGATGATGATGCATCATTCATAGTGCTAAGAGTAAGCAGGAAATGAGCTACACGGGACAAATTATCAGTAATTTATTTATTGTTATTTACCACTATCTGTTTCCTGTTCTGTGCATACTGTTCATCCATTATGAATTTCAAATCTAGATGTACATTTTGAATGCTTTAAAGTTTGTTTATACAGGTTTTTCACAGATGATTGCATCTTCATGTAGTAATGTTGCAGCCAATTCTATGGAGCAATCTCTGGCCTAGAAATTCGGTGCATTTGGCTTGTAACTGTCTTGAAAAAGCTGTATCAACACAAGAACTCTCTGCCAAACATTTGGCAGAGGGAACTGAGGCGCCCGCTGTAATATCATTGAAGCATTGACTACACTCGATCAGCTCTGCTGGGCAGGCCACATAGTTTGCATGCCAGACATGAGACTCCCTAAGCAAATGCTCTATGCGGAGCTCCTTCATGGCAAACTAGCCAAAGGTGGGCAGCGGAAACATTACAAGGACACCCTCAAAGCCTCCCTGATAAAGTGCGACAACACCACTGACACCTGGGAGTCCCTGGCCGAGGACCGCCCTAGCTGGAGAAAGTGCATCTGGGAGGGCGCTGAGCTCTTGGAATCGCAACGCCACGAGCGTGAAGAGGTCAAGCGGAGGCAGCCGAAGGAGAGTGCGGCAAACCAGTCCCACCCACCCCTTCCCTCGACGAATGTCTGTCCCACCTGTGACAGAGTCTGTGGCTCTCGTATCGGACTGTTCAGTCACCAAAGAACTTACTTCGGGAGTGGAAGCAAGTCTTCCTCGATTCCGAGGGACTGCCTATGATGATGATGAATAGGCGAGCTTTTATTTAGATGGTCAGTTACAAGTTTAAACACCCACCTGTACTGTGGCTCACTCTCGCTTCCATTGCATCAGTCAGTTTCCGAGCCCTGGGAAACCTGTAAAATTCAATTGAAGAAGACCCCTCTTAAAGACGTTAATTGACGCAAAATGGACCCGCCCGGCTGCACTAATTAAAGCCCTGACTTTGGTGAGTAGGATACATGCAGACACCTGACCACACTGCTGTTCAACCCGGATGTAGGTGTGTTGGTACCGGGTTGTGGTCGCTGTATCAAATTCAGTTATTTTAACTACCCACCCATCCCCAAACCACTCGTTTTCTGGGAGTTAAAATCCCCCTCACAGTTTGCAACATTTGCCAAACCTCAGGATACTTTCTCTTGAAATGGAATGATTTAAATGCCGCACTTTCACAGGTAAAGAAAGTTTGCTGAACCCTATGTTTGCTGAAAAATGATCTGCAATGAGGTCAAATAACAGAAATTCTATTTTAAATGAAGCTATAAAATTAATCAGCAAATCAACATCAAACACAATACATTAAATATAACCCGTGAAATGCTGGAAGTCCTGTTATCTGAGAAATTAACTACTTACCTATTCCAACAGTTCCTCTCAGGTTTATCTAATCGCAAGTATTTATGTCAAATATCAACAAATTAAATATATTTAAAACTATAAACTCTTAATTGCCAAATTCTGACAGGATACATAATCTCAGGGCTGGAGTTTTGGCTTTGATGATTTCGGGGGTGGGGGGGGTGATGTAATGGCAGCGAAGCGGTAAAGTTTGCGACCTGGGACAGTTTGCGCCTCAGCAATTAAAATTGGGCAGCTGGGCCCTGTGTCAGGGGGCGCAGCGCTAAGGGAGGTGTTGTACACCGCTCTTGGGTGCGAGCATGGGAAACTCCCGAGCTAAAGAGCCGGGCCGGGAGCGCTCCGAGAGAAACCTGGGGAGAAAAAATAACACTAAAAAACCCCACAAAAACATTTCCAAAACATTTTCTACGTCACCGCAACATGAATCGCAAACAAAATTAAAAGAAAAAACATTTACATAAGAGCATAAGAACATAAGAACTAGGAGCAGGAGTTGGCCATATGGCCCCTCGAGCCTGCTCCGCCATTCAATAAGATCATTGCTGATGTGATCATGGGCTTCAGCTCCACTTCCCTGCCCGCTGCCCATAACCGTTTATCCCCTTATCATTTAAGAAACTGTCTATTTCTGTCTTAAATTTATTCAATGTCCCAGCTTCAACAGCTCTCTGAGGCAGCGAATTCCACAGATTTACAACCCTCTGAGAGAAGAAATTCCTCCTCATCTCTGTTTTAATTGGGCGGCCCCTTAATCTAAGATCATGCCCTCTAGTTCTAGTCTCCCCCATCAGTGGAAACATCCTCTCTGCATCACCTTGTCAAGCCCCCTCATAATCTTATATGTTTCAGTAAGATCACCTCTCATTCTTCTGAACTCCAATGAGTAGAGGCCCAACCTACTCAACCTTTCCTCATAGGTCAACTCCCTCATCCCCGGAATCAACCTAGTGAACCTTCTCTGAACTTACACTTACATTAGGAGTCCATTACTTATCTCTCTGCAGTCAGTATCGTTGAACTGCCTGATTTGCCAGGCGTTCACTGCTGGGTGCACTTCGGGGCGTACGAGTCGGGCTGAAGTCAAAACTCGCACAGGTGTCACAACCAGGGGCATGGCACACCAGCGCAAATCTTCCGGGCGGTGCTGCTCGGCACCCGAGGATCCCTGCGGGGCGTTGGAGGCTGACCGCCCGCCCGAAGACCTCACCGCCGCCTTTGCCGCCGCGCCAGGGCAAAAACCGGAGCGCAGTAGACCCAAAAATCCGCCCCTTAAGAAACTAAGCTTACAATAATAAATTGATTGCTCGATTGCTAATAGGTTGAACTCAACCATTAATAGTTCTGGAGCCTATGTCTGATCAAAATTTGAATGCTTTGGCAATACATCGTATATAGTGTGACACTAATGAGGATGATTTAAGTCAGTGCCCTCTGGTGGACTGGCAGAAACAACTGCTGTTGTACAGACAATGCTCTGTCAAAAACAGTCATCTAAAATCGAACTTGCTTTGAATTTAGAATAATTGAATTTTCATGAAAAGTTCCTATACTGAGTAGTTTTAAAATTGCATATTATTTCCCTTGTTTAAAATTAATGTATGTGCTTTGAAAGAATCTCCCCTTTTCTCATGTAATTTTTAGTTTTCTCTCATAGGTTGTCCTGTCCCATGTGCCATTTCCAAACAGAGGGCAAGCAGATGATCTGATCAAAAGTTTCTGTGATTGTCATTCTTGGTTTATCAGTCGGTGTTCAAGGTTGACTTGCCTTCTGATTTTCTATTCCTGTGGGAAGCCTCTGCTGGCGTCTCCAATTCACCCTCTGGCTAAGATTAGTCATATCTTCTTGTGAAGCACCATGGTGTTCGGGCACAAAATATTTCACCTGCAACTTACCAGCTAACGTGCATTTAAATTTAACAACTTAATGGTAAAGGATATATACAATCAAATTAAATAAGAAATCAAGGACTAGAAATTCCATTGTTTCCTGTTTGAGGCGATAACTTTTGAAAAGTGGGAAGGCGATAATCCTTTTTTCGTCCTGAGAACTTCAGCTTCAGAGTTCCAAGAAGGAAGTGGAGTGCTAAATCAAGCACGACCACTTGTCTAGGAGAGCTAAAGTGTGTAAGAGAGGTGGTCGCGGCAGAGCGCTGAACAATGTTCAGGGCAGCGTTGCCAGCATTAGAGGTTCCTTCCTTCGCTTAAAGGAAAGGGCCAATAATGGGCTGCAACATTCTCATTCTTATTCCTCTGGGGCCACGGGACCTGCGTGACTTCCATTACAGCCCCGATCACTCTCAGAGAGTGGAGGGCTGAGGCATCGGGCAGCAATGAGCCGTCAAAAACATTCAGCAGGCACCAGACCGGTGCGAGGAATAAAGTGTGCCCTACCTGACCACCACTGCCTTAAAATATCACTCCCAAGCGGCCAGCCGAGGTGACAATGCCGCCTGCTGCCGCCGTTGTTGCCGCCCGGCGATGCAGCAGGGGGCGGGACCGAATATCGCATCCGGGGCGGTAACGGGGCGCTGCGCACCTGATGACGTCGTGATCTATGAGGCACAATAGAGCGAGGCGGTACGTGTAAGTGGCAGTACAAAACCGGCAGGGAAGTTCGCGGGCATCAGTAATTTCGCTGCACCCGGTCGATAACCCCAGAGCGCCTCCCCCCCACCCCACCCCCCGCAGGCGCTAACGGGAGGCACAAAGCAAAAGAAAGAAAGACTTGGATTTATATAGCGCCTTTCAAGACCACAGGACATCTCAAAGCACTTTACAGCCAATGAAGTACTTTTGTAGTCACTGTTGTAATGTAGGAAACGCGGCAGCCAATTTGCGCACAAGCAAGCTCCTGCAAACAGCAATGTGATAACGAGAAATCTGTTTTTTGTTATGTTGATTGAGGGATAAATATTTTCCAGAACATCAGGGATAACTCCCCTACTCTTCTTCAAAATAGTGCCATGAGATCATTTACGTCCACCTGAGAGAGCAACAGGGCCTCGGTTTAACATCTCATCCAAAAGACAGCACCTCTGACAGTGCAGTACTCCCTCAGCACTGCACTGGAGTGTCAGCCTAGATTTTTTGTGCTCAAGTCTCTAGAGTGGGGCTTCAACCCACAACCTTCTGACTCAGAGACAAGTGTGCTACTCACTGAGCTGACACTATTCAGTTGAATTTCTCCCCCTAAATGAGTGGTAAATCATATTTCAGCAATCTTTTTTTAGAAACTTTCTTTTTTTTGTTCAATGTTCATGAAATCGTTTCATGAAAATCTCATCTCAAAATTGTTTAAGTAAGGTTTAAAGGAAATTGTGAGCTCGGATAATTTAGATTATGATAAATAAATATATGGGACTTTTTTTTACCTTGTTACTTCTTCTGTGACTGCTATGAACTAGTGTCTGTTTCTTGGATATAATTCTACTGAAAATCTTGTGTCTGGTAATCTCCTATGCCAACATTATTTGATTAGGTACATTCCATGGATTTAACAATGATTCCAGTCTATGTAATGTCTGGCAAATGTACAGAGATCATTTGATGAATTTTGCTAATGAACACACAAGGGGTGAAATTGGTTTGAAACCATTCTGAATTGTCCCTGATTTTATTTCTATTGACTAACTGGAAAAGAATATCGGTGGGATGTTAAATGGACTGCCAATTCACCATAAGACCATGTTGCGCAACTAGTGAAGACCAATTTCACCCCTCCATTGACAGCTGATAAGCTATAATAGTTTCTTCATTTGACCAAGCATCAAAATGTATTAAGTCATGGAGCCACGTATCCACTGTAACTAGTTGGAGATGGATGCTTATCTGGCATAATGCATATGTACCTTCCCAATAATAGGAAAAGTGGCTTCTTGTTGGCCATAAAGCTTAATTTGATTTTACTAACTAATTACTCATAAGCAAGAGATTATTCATAACCAAGAGATTAATTAGGCTTTGCAGGTAACATCAGTAATCTCCCTCATTTGGCTACTTACTGGATCTTGTTGATATTGAAATACCAGAAGGCCTCTTGGTATCTGTTAAGGATGCTCAGGTTCAATTAACAAAAGTTAATCGGGTAATCCTTCAATTGTTATTGAAGGACACAATATTCCATTTTTGAACCATTTTCTGTTTCTACCCGATCCATGCCAATTTGGCTGTTCAAAGAGTAGTTATACAGCCTACGCCACGAGAGCCAATGAAACACAAGCATTAATTTTAAATGGTCACAAAGATAATTAAAGGAAAGTTAGCAAAAAGACTTCTTTACTCAGTGCGTGGTTAGAATTTGGATCTTTTAGCCATAAACTATTGAAGCATAATCCATCACTTATTTTAAAAGAAAATTAGATTGTTGCTTTAAAAAGAGGGTATTACATAGAAGTTTCCTGGGTTTACATTGCTCCTGCAATCGGTGCAATTTTACACCACCACCTCCCTCAAAAAAAATGGTCTAACAGCTTCCCCCAACCACTTCAGACAAGTGCAGGTTAGGGCTTGGTAAGGTGAAGGGGCCACCGACTTCACTTGATGATCACAAGCTTGCAAGGAGCTTTTCTTAAACCCATTCCTTCACATTAATTAATCACTGACACCTGCACTTCATTTGTTTTCCTCTCTTCCCAGAAAGAAATGTTGAGGCGCTTGACATCCCCCAAACCCACATCGACCGAACAAGGGATAACTTTCCCCGTGGGAATACTCAATGCCATCATCATGGAGGAGGAATTGCAGCATGTCCAGGCCAGGAGAATCGGGCAGCATGGCTGAGGACAGCAGCCCACCAGCTACTGCACTCCCCTGCACACATACAGGCCACACCAGTTCTACGAGGACCTCTCCAAGGAGATGCGCATCCAAAGCCTATAACTTTCCAAGAATGCCAGTCGGTTTCTACCAACTTCATCATGAAGATTTGCAGACTTGCTCCAATGCTATAACTGCTCTGTCCATGACAATTAAAGGAACAGAAGCCCTCAATTTTTTTTGACTCCATTTCATAGAATCATAGACTCATAGAAATTTACAGCACGGAAGGAGGTCATTTTGGACCACCATGTCCACGCCAGCCAACAAAGAGCTATCCAGCTTAATCCCACTTCCCAGCTCTTGGTCCGTAGCCCTGTAGGTTACAGCACTTCAAGTGCACATCCAAGTACTATTTAAATGTGGTGAGGGTTTCTGTCTCTACCACCCTTTCAGATAGTGAGTTCCAGACCTCCACCACCCCTCATTTCCTTCCAAGTTGCCTTAGGGCATCTGTGCAACATTGGTCAGGCGGCTATCAGGGCACGTATTGTGCAGGTGATGGAGGCCCCTTTGCATAGAGCAGCTGAATTCTTCCACATGGCCATCGCCACCCATGCAGCAGAGGCACAGAGCTAGGGACTTCTGCAGAACAGCTGGAATCCCCAGGGTGCCATAATTGCATACGCACGGCACTGATGGTGCCAGGCAACCAGCCGCTGAGCTATATGAATAGGAAAGGGGTTCTTTTCCCAGGATGACCAGCTCGGCTGTGGTGCACAGCATGCCATGTCCTCACGCATTGCTGCAAGGGGCATCAGAGGGCAGATTCTGCAAACATGTCTTCATCAACTGATCAACCTAAGTGGAGGAAGTGCATCCGGGAGGGCGTTGAGCACCTCAAGTCTCATCGCCGAGAGCATGCAGAAATCAAGCGCAGGCAGCAGAAAGAACGTGCGGCAAACCTGTCCCACCCACCTTTTCTCTCAACGACTATCTGATCCTCCTGTGACAGAAATGTGGCTCTTGTACTGGACTGTTCAGCCACCTAAGGACTCAGTTTTAGAGTGGAAGCAAGTCTTCCGCTATTCCGAGGGACTGCCTATGATAATGATGTTAAAATGCAGTGACAGCACAATGGGCTCAATTCTCCCCACTGATTTGTGCTGTTCTTTTGGCGCGCGCCGCTTTTTTTGGCCTAAATTATAAATCCAAGTTTCCCCAATCTTTATGCGCCAGCGTAATTCAGTTAGATACGATTTTTTTAGGTTAGTTTTTTTTTGCATCATAGGAGGCGTAACCTGATGTCTGCGCCAGTTTTTCATAGTTATGCATGTTTGGCCAACTTACATTTCTCCTAGGGCGGCGTATGTGACCACTCCCAAAAAACTTTCTGGGCACTTAAGGAAAACCAGCGCACATTAAAAAATCAGCACAGAAAGACGTCATTGTTTTTTAGGCAAAGCTTTGGAGGGAGTCAAGAACACATAAATATGAATAATCAAGCTTAATTTTTTAAAACTAGAAACACAGCAAATGGAAGTTTAATGGAATTCTTTACGTTTTGATTTTTTTTAAACTGACACGTTACCACCGAACGTCTCCAAACCAGACTCAAGGATCGGAGCGTCGGCCGGCAGAATCGGTCCCTCACCCTGATACAAGGGCTCGGCTTGAAAAGAAGCCTGGAATGGGTAAGGGGTTGTGGAAGGTGAATGGAAGGCATGAGAAGCCTTACACTATGCATCAAATGAAGCCCGGGATGGTTCCCGATCATTGCGCCTTGTCAGACCTGGGTGTGATTCATACTAGGGCGTCGACCTTGGGGAGAGAGAGAACAAAGAACCTTGTCCTGCCTGTCGTTTTGAGCTTCTTGCAAAGGTTCAATTTAATCATGGGGGCAATGCTGACAGTGCAAGTCTTCTACATGATGGTGCTGCGGAGGAGTCAATTGATTCGACATCATTGCATGAGGAACCTCAGAGCACATAAGAGGCCTTACCCACATCGGGTATATCGAGACCAGCATTCGTATCTGCACCTGAGTGATGCAGACTGTGTCAGAAGGCTGTATTTCCGCAAAGATGTAACTGAGATCTGTGAGTTAGTAAAAGCAGACCTGCAACCTAGAAGTGTCAGGAGGACGGCTTTGTCAGTTGAAGTGAAGGTCACAGCTGTACTTTCATTCTATGCATCTGGATCATTCCAGACCAAAACTGGGGATATGTGCTCCATTTCTCAACATGCAACACATATCTGCATTCGACAGTTGAAGGCTGCACTATATGCCCGAAGGAATGAATACATAAAGTTCCCCATAACCGCCCAGGCAATGCGTTGGCTTCTCCAGGATTGCTGGCTTCCCAAAGATACAGGGCTGCATTGATTGTCCCACATCGTCTTGTGAGCACCTTTGGAGGATTCCGAGATGAACAGGAACAGAAAAGGCTTCCACTCCATTAATGTGCAGCTCCTGTGTGACGATATGCATTGAATCAAGTCAGTTGATGCAAGATGCCTTGGGAGCATGATGCATTCATCCTACGCAAGAGTGTTATATCTGCCATGTTTCAGCAGCAGCCAGAAGGGCAGAGCTGGCTACTGGGAGACAAAGGGTACAGCCTCGCCACCTGGCTCTTGACGCCCCTATGTGTAACTCGGACGGAAGCTGACCAGGAATACAACATGTTGCACTTTGCGATGAGCAGCATAATAGAGAGGACCATTGGCATCTTGAAACAGCGTTTCTGATTCCTGGACCATTCCGGAGGCTACTTGCAATAACTCCCCTGAGATTGTCGGTCCGTTCACTGTTGTGTGCTGCATGCTGCATAACTTAGCCATCATGAGGCAGCAGCTGGTAGTAGAAGACCCACTTGAGGTGGGAGTGGCTGATGATGAGGAGGAAGATGTAGATGACGAGGAGGAGGAGGTGAATGAGGACAAGGAAGCCATGCAACTACCTGAACCCGGAGCACGACGGCAGAGGAGGGCGGGCCGTCGTGCCCCTTTAACGATTGCTCGAGCCTTGCGCCAGCAGCTCATCCGTGAACACTTTGCTGCCTGAAGGCTCAGCGGCAACTATTCCAAATGGACCATGTTTATTGTTTGGACTTGTTCCGTAATGTTGTGTTGTGTTAATGGAACACATGATGGAAATGATTCTTGTTTATTCTTGTTTACTTCAAAAAGTTGTGTTAATAATGGAACAAATAATGTAATTGATTCAGTTATAATTTAAAATATATTTTATTCAATAGTTTAACAAACATTTGTTTGTACTTAACTTTAATAAAAATATTCTTGTATCAAACTTTAAAGTTTTCAGTTAAGATCACTTACAAACTTTAAGATCACTTACAAACGCTAAGATCAGTTAAAAATCGTCGATGTATTTACTGAGACATTACAGAATGACTAAAAAAATGATAAAGAAAGAGAAGATAGACTATGAAAGTAAACTAGCGCAAAATATAAAAACAGATAGCAAGAGTTGCTGTAGGTATATAAAAAGGAAAAGAGTGGCTAAACTAAATGTCGGTCCTTTAGAAGACGAGACCGGGGAATTAGTGATGGGGAACATGGAGATGGCAGAAACTCTGAACAAATATTTTGTATCAGTTTTTACGGTGTAGGACATTAGAAATATCACAACAGTGGATCATCAAGGGGCTATGGGGGGGAGGAACTTAACACCATCACAATCACTAAGGAGGTGGTACTCAGTTGGATAATGGGATTAAAGGCAGATAAAACCCCTGGACCTGATGATTTGCATCCTAGGGTCTTAAGAGAAGTGGCGGCAGGGATTGTGGATGCACTGGTTGTAATTTACCAACATTTCCTGGTATCTGGGGAGGACCCAGCAGATTAGAAAAGTGCAAATGTAACGCCCCCTATTTAAAAAAGGAGGCAGACAAAATGCAGGAAAGTATAGACCAGTTAGCCTAACATCATTAGTTGGGAAAATATTGGAGTACATTATTAAAGAAGCAGTAGCAGGACATTTGGAAAAGCAAAATTCTGTCAGGCAGAGTCAGCATGGATTTATGAAGGGGCAGTCATGTTTGACAAATTTGCTGGAATTTTTTGAGGATGTAACGAACAGGGTGGATAAAGGGGAACCAGTGGATGTGGTGTATTTGGACTTCCAGAAGGCATTTAACAAGGTGCCACATAAAAGGTTACTGCACAAGATAAAAGTTCACGGGGTTGGGGGTAATATGTTAGCATGGATAGAGGATTGGCTAACTAACAGAAAACAGAGAGTCGGGATAAATGGTTCATTCTCTGGCTGGCAACCAGTAACTAGTGGGGTGCCGCAGGGATCAGTGCTGGGACCCCAACTACTTACAATCTATATTAACGACTTGGAAAAAGGGACTGTGTGCAACGTAGCCAAGTTTGCTGACGATACAAAGATGGGAGGAAAAGCAATGTGTGAGGAGGACACAAAAAATCTGCAAAAGGACATAGACAGGCTAAGTGAGTGGGCAAAAATTTGGCAGATGGAGTATAATGTTGGAAAGTGCGAGGTCATGCACTTTGGCAGAAAAAGTCAAAGAGCAAGTTATTATTTAAATGGAGAAAGATTGCAATGTGCTGCAGTACAGCAGGACCTGGGAGTACTTGTGCATTAAACATAAAAGTAAAGTATGCAGGTACTGCAAGTGATCAGGAAGGCCAATGGAATCTTCGCCTTTATTGGAAAAAGGATGGAGTATAAAAGCAGGGAAGTCTTGCTACAGCTGTACAGGGTATTGGTGAGGCCGTACCTGGAGTACTGCGTGCAGTTTTGTTTTCCATATTTATGAAAGGACATACTTGCTTTGGAGGCATTTCAGAGAAGGTTCACTAGGTTGATTCCGGAGGTGGGGGTTTGACTTATGAGGAAAGGTTGAGTAGGTTGGGCCTCTACTCATTGGAATTTAGAAGAATGAGAGGTGATCTTATCGAAACATAGAAACATAGAAACATAGAAAATAGGTGCAGGAGTAGGCCATTCGGCCCTTCGAGCCTGCACCACCATTCAATAAGATCGTGGCTGATCATTCACCTCAGTACCCCTTTCCTGCTTTCTCTCCATACCCCTTGATCTCTTTAGCCGTGAGGGCCATATCTAACTCCCTCTTGAACATATCCAATGAACTGGCATCAACAACTCTCTGCAGTAGGGAATTCCACAGGTTAACAATTCTCTGAGTGAAGAGGTTTCTCCTTATCTCGGTCCTAAATGGCTTACCCCTTATCCTTAGACTGTGTCCTCTGGTTCTGGACTTCCCCAACATCGTGAACATTGTTCCTGCATCTAACCTGTCCAGTCCCGTCAGAACCTTATATGTTTCTATGAGATTCCCTCTCATCCTTCTAAACTCCAGTGAATAAAGTTGATCCAGTCTCTCCTAATATGTCAGTCCTGCCATCCCGGGAATCAGTCTGGTGAACCTTCATTGCACTCCCTCAATAGCAAGAATGTCCTTCCTCAGATTAGGAGACTAAAACTGAACACAATATTCCAGGTGAGGCCTCACCAAGGTCCTGTGCAACTGTAGTAAGACCTCCCTGCTCTTATACTCAAATCCCCTAGTTAAGAAGGCCAACATACCATTTGCCTTCTTCACCGCCTGCTGTACCTGCATGCCAACTTTCATTTGCCCACTCACCTAACCTGTCCAAGTCACCCTGTAGCCTCTTAGCATCCTCCTCACAGATCACACGGCCACCCAGCTTAGTGTCATCTGCAAACTTGGAGATATTACACTCAATTCCTTCATCTAAATCATTAATGTATATTGTAAAGAGCTGGGGTCCCAGCACTGAGCCCTGCGGCACCTCAATAGTCACTACCTGCCATTCTGAAAAGGACCCATTTATCCCAACTCTCTGCTTCCTGTCTGCCATCCAGTTCTCTATCCATGTCAGTACATTACCCCCAATACCACGTGCTTTAATTTTGCACACCAATCTCTTGTGTGGGACTTTGTCAAAAGCCTTTTGAAAGTTCAAATACACCACATCCACTGGTTCTCCCTTGTCCACTCTATTAGTTACATCCTCAAAAAATTCCAAAAGATTTGTCAAGCATAATTTCCCTTTCATAAATCCATGGTGACTTGGACTGATCCTGTCACTGCTTTCCAAATGCGCTGCTATTTCATCTTTAATAATTGATTCCAACTTTTTCCCCATTACTGATGTCAGGCTAACCGGTCTATAATTACCTGTTTTCTCTCTCCCTCTTTTTTTAAAAAGTGGTGTTACATTAGCTACCCTCCAGTCCATAGGTACTGATCCAGAGTTGATAGACTGTTGGAAAATGATGACCAATGCATCCACTATTTCTAGGACCACTTCCTTAAGTACTCTGGGATGCAGACTATCAGGCCCCAAGGGATTTATCGGCCTTCAATCCCATCAATTTCCCTAACACAATTTCCCGTCTAATAAGGACTTCCTTCAGTTCCTCCTTCTCACTAGACCCTCGGTCCCCTAGTATTTCCGGAAGTTTATTTGTGTCATCCTTCGTAAAGACAGAACCAAAGTATTTGTTCAACTGGTCTGCCATTTCTTTGTTCCCCATTATAATTTCACCTGAATCTGACTGCAAGGAACCTATAAGATTATGAGGGGGCTTGACAGGATGCATGCAGAGAGGATGTTTTCACTGATGAGGGAGACTAGAACTAGAGGGCATGATCTTAGAATAAGGGGCCGCCCATTTAAAACAGAGATGAGGAGAAATTTCTTCTCTCAGAGGGTTTTAAATCTGTGGAATTCACTACCTCAGAGAGCTGTGGAAGCTAGGACATTGAATAAAATTAAGACAGTTTCTTAAACGATAATGGGATAAGAGGTTATGGGGAGCGGGCAGGGAAGTGGAGCTGAGTCCGTGATCAGATCAGCCATAATCTTATTGAATGATGGAACAGGCTTGAGGGGCCATATGGCCTATTCCTGTTCCTATTTCTTATGTTCTTATGTTCTTACAACATGGGCCTTACGCTAAACATCCGTAAGATAAAAGTCCTCCACCAATCTGTCCTCGCCACACAGCACTGCTTCCTAGTCATCAAGATCCACGGCACGGCTCTGGATAACGTGGACCACTTCTCTTACCTCGGGAGCCTCCTATCAACAAGAGCAGGCATTGACGGCGAGAACCAACACTGCCTCCAGTGCGCCAGTGCAGCCTTCGGTCGCCTGAGGAAAAGAGTTTTTGAGACCAGGCCCTCAAAACTGCCACCAAGCTCATGGTCTACAGGGCTGTAGTAATAGCCACCCTTCTGTACGGCTCAGAGACATGGACCATGTACAGTAGACATCTCAAGTCGCTGGAGAAATACAACCAACGATGTTTCCGCAAGATCCTACAAATCCCCTGGGAGGACAGACGCACCAACATTAGCGTCCTCGTCCAGGCCAACATCCCCAGCATTGAAGCACTGACCACACTTGATCAGCTCTGCTGGGCAGGCCGCATTGTCCGCATGCCAGACACGAGGCTCCCAAAGCAAGTGCTCTATTCGGAACTCCTTCACGGTAAACAAGCCAAAGGTGGGCAGTGGAAACATTACAAGGACAGTCTCAAAGCCTCCCTGATAAAGTATGACATCCCCACTGACACCTGGGGGTCCCTGGCCAAAGACCGCTCCAAGTATAGGAAGTGCATCTGGGAGGGCGCTGAGCACCTCGAGTCTCGTCGCCGAGAGCATGCAGAAATCAAGCGCAGGCAGCGGAAAGAACGTGTGGCAAACCTGTCCCACCCACCCCTTCCCTCAACTATCTGTCCCACCTGTGGCAGAATCTGTGGCTCTCGTGTTGGACTGTTCAGCCATCAAATAACTCACTTTAAGAGTGGAAGCAAGTCTACCTCGATTCCGAGGGACTGCATATGATGATGATGATGTTGTTGTTGTGTGAAGAAGTCCATACCACCTGAATGGCCTATTTCCTAAATTACTGTAATGTTCATAAATAACAAATCAGGAGACAAGTGCCCAGTGTAATTCAAAGCAAAGAATGGATGGTTGTGTGTGTGAGGATAAGGCTGTCAGTTAAGGAGTCCACGGATATTGTGATGGGATAAGTGAAAGATGTGTGATGTGAGCATGTTAGCATGGCAGTAGATGTTTTGGGGTTGTGCAAGGTGCTGCTTGTTAGGAGCGCTGCAGGTGTCATGGCAAGTGCGTAGTGTGAGAGTTGTTTTGTGAGAGTGAAGTGGTGATGCCCAGGGTGAGCAGGGAGAAACGGGATAGTGATTGACATGCTACCCTTGCCTGACCACGTGAAGTGTTTTCATTTCTTCCTGCACTGTTGATCAGTCCTGGGTGTGAGGGAAGGAGCCAGTGCCGGTGCCAGTGCCTGCCAGTGCCAGTGCTAGTGCCGGTGCCAGCTCCCTGCCGGCAGCATGACTGACGCTTGGCGAAAGGAAGATTCAGAAATCTGAGATTAATGTCTTGGACATCTTTGGGAAGTTTTGGAGGTCTTCATTAGAGAAGTTGCTTGTCCTTTTACTGCCTGCTGCCTTGGCATGGTGTCCAATAGACACAGCTGGCATCTAAAGTGGGCATGATGATGCCAATCTGCACTAATGCTGTGGATGAGAGATTCCATCAAGTGATTTGGTGGAAATTGCCAGTGACCCACTTGACGCCTGCTCACCTTGCTGTTGGAACAGTATTCTGCTGCTACCAGGAGTTTGTAGAGTGTTTTTAAAGAGGTTTTCTAGGGGGAGAGGGGTGGGGTGGCGGGGAGGTGGGGGGCAGGCTGCGGGTCCAGCTACTTATGCAGTTGCTACACTAAAGTTACACCAGAGCTGCAACAAAAATATTTAAATTAATTTACCCCAGGAAAATTGAGTGTGACTCCTTCTGCTGGTAAAGGGCATATTTCCAGTGTAACAGTGGCATAACTGACAACTCACGGCCACTGTGTCCTAATAATTGTTGGTGTACTCTTGATAATCTACCAATTTCCATTCATCTGCTGGGGGCTGTTTTGCATAATGTCAATATTTGTGATCCTACTGCATCAAGTTCATGGAAATAAATTGGTGATGCCACCAGGACAGGTGCCTTTTGTACCCAATTTGAAAGAAAGAACCTTTTTTTTTTCGAGCACTTTTCACATCCATAGGACAATCCAAAGCACTTCAAAGTCAATAATTGCTTTTGACGTGTAGTCACTGTTGCTATTGAAGCAAATGTGGCAATCAGTTTGCAGACAGCAAAGTTCTACAGACAAATATTGAGATAGCCCGTTTTAGTGGTGTTGGTTGAGAGATAACTGTTGATCACGACAACTTCTCTACACTTCTACAGATAATGCCAAAGGATCTTATATCCATCTGAGCATTCAGATGGTTCCTCAGTTTAACACCGCACTCTGACAATACAGCACTCCCTCAGTACTACATTGAAGTGGCAGCCTAGACTATGTGTTGAAGTCTTGGAGTGGAACTTGAACCCATGACCTGCTGACTCACAGGCAAGAGTGCGGCACTGAGCCAGGGCTGGCACTTGCATTGAGTAGATTCCTGCCTAGTTTATCACCTACTGTGAGTTCTGTGCCCCCTATGCCCTTTGCACTCTTACAAATGCCCACTGCGATTGATTAACCAATCGCCACTACACCAATGTCTTGAGATGGAAAGTTCATCTGCACTGAGTTCCAAACCTTCCCCTTTATTGAGTTCAGTAACTTTGGGTCAGATCTGGAGCAACATATTTACTTTTTGATCTGACTCAGTAGGCTGCCCAATATTGCAGGAGATCACTATTTAATGAGATCTTAACAAGCAAAACTTAACACTTTTTCCCACACTTTTAGTTAGCCTATTCGTGGAGAGGTTTAAATACTCGCATCAGCAAAAAGCTTTGTAACATGGGGAGCAATAGCTAATAGACAATCGGAACGATTGTCTGCTAGCTATTGCTTCCGATATCACAAAGCTTTTTGCTCACGCCAATTTTGGGGCTAAGATTAGCAAGGGGAGGACTGCTTGGGGCCAGATAATCCTTTGTAATTACACAGTGGATAAAAAACTGGAGACATAAAATGCAACCTAAAAATGCAGTTCATTATTTCCATCACTTCAGAACACTGAGATTACCTCTGAGATCTTTGGAAAAGTCAACCGAGACATTTCAGTTTTTGGATTACAAACTCCAGTTCAACCTTTGGGGATAGCACGATTGGAACAAGGAACTTCAGTGAGCTAAACGATCGGTGCACATTTTTATTATCTAGATGCATTAAGCCTCTCAAGGTCTTTTGGCACGGGCGATGTACATTCATTAAACACTTGAGCGAACGTGTTATGAATAAAACATCACTAGCACAGAAACAGGTCATTCGAATGCAAAAAATCCAGTGACACAAACTGCAAATCAGGTGCACAAACCAGTAACACATAAAAAAGTGGGCTAATGCTGGTGGCACCGGGCGTAAAATGCATTCATCGGCTGCTGAACGACTTAAAAAAATATATATTATGAATTACAGATAATTCTGCAAACGTCGTACAGGTTTGCAACATTAGTGAAGATGGAGATCAAGGTTGCACTGGTTCCAAAGGCAGCGTTAATAATAGATAACATCACTGGGAAACGTATCGTTATCCCACACCTTTCAACGAAGTCAAGGGACAGCGTTCTATTGACGTCAAGACAGCCTGGAGATATTAAAAGTCAGCCACTGCCTCTTGTGCACAGAGAGCGGGAGAAAGCCCCAGAGAGGAGGCTCACATTCAGCTCCCAACACCCCCATAACTTTCATGGACTTTGCACTGTAGCGAAGTGAGGATTCACTGCTGGAAGAATGAGGACTCCAATGATGTGTTTGCTGCTGTTCCTCAGTGTGTATGGCATATGTTCAGGTGAGTAGGAGCACGACGGAAAATCAGGACAGTTATGATCTGATAAGTTTTTTTTAACTCATCACATATCGAATATATAATGTTCTTATTGCTCAAATTTGTTGTGACAGAATTAACACTGAATAAGTCAAAGCATGGAGCGTTTGAAATGCCAGTTGCCTGCTGGTCAGATGTAGCTCCGAATTCAGACCGTGTTACAAGTTAGCAGCGAAAGGGATTGGTCAATATTGTCGCAAAAACGTTACCTATGTAAACACAAAAAAACGAATTCTCAAATGTAGTGCTGTGCGCGTGTTAGTGAAAGTAATCTCGCTGTTCAGAAGATTAGGGCATGGCCTTGGTCAGCTCTAATAATCGATTCCACACATTGTATTCGGACTAGTGATCATCGGGAATCATTCGAGCACAGCCAATCGATCAAGCTTATACAAAAAAAATATTTTAACAGTTTTTCGATCGGAGCTGTCAACTTGGCCGGAGACACAGCAGTAACTGTAGTTTAACTATGAATACTCATTTATTATTGACAGGATGGTGATATTTCATTTCTGACAGACATCCAATGCTCGAATTTCATGTCGTGATTACATTCCCGATTTTGTGACGCTTATCGTGTTCGTTCGCAGATTTCGATGTTGTCATGTTGAAGTACTAGGATAAAAAATAATTGCAGGACTGGAGTTTAGTATTTGATGCGAAACTGCTCACAGAAGAAGAACCCTTTTAAATAATTGGACTGGAAAGAGATGCATACAGGTTGAAATCACAGCAGGTTAAACAAGGCAAAGATATGAAGATTATATTATATAAAAACGCCAGAAGAATTTGTATTGTTTAACTTTAATCGCAAATTAGTTAATTGCCTGCATACTATGCTAACATACCCTAGGGTGAGTTCACATTCTGCTTAGATGCCAATTATTTATTTGAGTATAAATGATCAATCTGAATTCTCATGCATGAAATATGAGCTGCCAAATTATCTTTGCTTGTAAATTATGTAAAGAAATACAAAACCCTACGTCTTTATCAGCTCAAATAATAATGCATTGAGGCAGTAAAATATGAAAAATCCTCCCTTACATTCTGCAAGCTGTAGTCTATTTATTAGCAGGCAATTACAGCCTCAGCACAATCCATCTTAGTATTAGGATAAGCTCTACATGTGGATCACAACATTTTCCTCCACACAGGTTGTGTACGTTGAACTGTCAAAATAACAACACAGCAGAGAAGCACTGTGTTAAAACAATTAGAATGAAAGTGATTCTCAGGGGCTGTTGTATGGAAATTTAGTTTGGAATGGTTTTTTTTTACAGTTTCTGCAATTTACAGAGAAACAATACCAACAGAAGGCGAACTCCTGGATCATCTTTATGCCTTAAAGGTAGGACTGCGATGATGAAACTAAAAGTAATACAAAGGAGTTTCTTACACTGAAGCAGATATCTAATATTAGGGTACAGTAGTTTCGACTTGAATATTGTAAGCATTTAAAGGAGACCTACGCTCAGGTTTTTTGCAATTGATCTTTTCCCTAAACTTCAAGGATAGAATTATAGAATAGAAACATCGAATCATGCAGCACAATAGGAGGCCATTCCTCCCATCAGGCCTGTGCCGGCTCTCTGAAAGAGTTAGAAACATAGAAACATAGAAAAATAGATGCAGGAGTAGGCCATTCGGCCCTTCGAGCCTGCACCGCCATTCAATAAGATCATGGCTGATCATTCCTTCAGTACCCCTTTCCTGCTTTCTCTCCATAGCCCTTGATCCCCTTCACCGTAAGAGCCATATCTAAATCCCTCTTGAATATATCCAGTGAACTGGCATCAACAACACTCTGTGGCAGGGAATTCCACAGGTTAAAAACTCTCTGAGTGAAGAAGTTTCTCCTCATCTCAGTCCCAAATGGCCTACCCCTTATCCTAAGACTATGTCCCCTGGTTCTGGACTTCCCCAACATCAGGAACATTCTTCCCGCATCTAACCTGTCCAGTCCCGTCAGAATCTTATATGTTTCTATGAAATCCCCTCTCAGGCTTCTAAACTCCAGTGAATGAAGTTGATCCAGTCTCTCCTCATATGACAGCCCAGCTATCCCTGGAATCAGTCTGGTGAACCTTCGCTGCACTCCCTCAATAGCAAGAACATCCTTCCTCAGACTAGGAGACCAAAACTGAACACAATATTCCAGGTGCTCACTAAGGCCCTGTACAACTGCAGTAAGAACTCCCTGCTTATATATTTAAATCCTCTAGCTATGAAGGCCAACATACCATTTGCCTTCTTCACCGCCTGCTGTACCTGCTTGCCCACTTTCAGTGACTGATGAACCATGGCACCCAGATCTCATTGCACCTCCCCTTTTCCTAGTCTGCCGCCATTCAGATAATATTCTGCCTCCGTGTTTTTGCCCCCAAAATGGATAACCTCACATTTATCCACATTATACTGCATCTGCCATGCATTTTCTCACTCACCTAACCTGTCCAAGTCACCCTGCAGCCTCTTAGCGTCCTCCACACAGCTCACACCACCACCCAGTTTAGTGTCATTGCAAATTTGGAGATATTACACTCTATTCCTTCATCTAAATCATTAATATACATTGTAAATAGCTGGGGTCCCAGCACTGAGCCCTGCGGCACTCCACTAGTCACTGCCTGCCATTCTGAAAAGGACCCGTTTATCCCAACGCTCTGCTTCCTGTCCCCTATCCACATTAGTATATTACCCCCAATATCATGTGCTTTGACTTTGTACAACAATCTCTTGTGCGGGACCTTGTCAAAAGCTTTCTGAAAGTCCAAATACAGCACATCCACTGGTTCTCCCTTGTCCACTCTGCTTGTTACATCCTCAAAAAATTCCAGAAGATTCGTCAAGCATGATTTCCCTTTCATAAATCCATGCTGACTTGATCCGATCCTGTCACCGCTTTCCAAATGCGCTGCTATTTCATCCTTCATGATCGATTCCAACACCTTCCCCACCACCGATGTCAAGCTAACTGGTCTATAATTACCTGTTTTCTCTCTCCTTTTTTAAAAAGTGGTGTTACATTAGCTACCCTCCAGTCCATGGGAACTGATCCAGAGTTGATAGACTGTTGGAAAATGATCACCAATGCATCCACTATTTCTAGGGCCACTTCCTTGAGCACTCTGGGATGTAGACTATCAGGCCCCGGGGATTTATCGGACTTCAATCCCATCAATTTCCCTAACACAATTTCCCGCCTAATAAGGATATCCTTCAGTTCCTCCTTCTCACTAGACCCACTGTCCCTTAGTACCTTCGGAAGGTTATTTGTATCTTCCTTCATGAAGACAGAACCGAAGTATTTGATCAATTGGTCTGCCATTTCTTTGTTCCCCATTATAATTTCACCTGAATCCGACTGCAAGGAACCTACGTTTGTCTTTACTAATCTTTTTCTCTTCACATATTTATAGAAGCTTTTGCAGTCAGTTTTTATATTCCCTGCAAGCTTCCTCTCGTACTCTATTTTCCCCCTCTTAGTTAAACCCTTAGTTTTTTAACACACTTTTCCCCTTTAGAATTTTGCTGTAATGTGCCCCTTTTTGTTTTTTGCCTTGGTTTTCTCTGCCCTCCACTTTTACTATTCTCCTTTCTATATTTTGCTTCTGCCTCCTTTTTATTTCCCTCTGTCTCCCTGCATAGGTTCCCATCCCCCTGCCATATTCGCTTAACTCCTCCCCACAGCACTAGCAAACACTCCCCCTCGGATATTGGTTCCGGTCCTGCCCAGGTGGAGACCGTCCAGTTTGTACTGGTCCCACCTCCCCCAGAACCGGTTCAAATGTCCCAGGAATTTGAATCGTTCCCTTCTGCACCACTCCTCAAGCCACATATTCATCTGAGCTATCCTGCGATTCCTACTCTGACTAGCACGTGGCACTGGTAGCAATCCTGAGATTAATACTTTTGAGGTCCTACTTTTTAATTTAGCTCCTAGCTCCCTAAATTCACCTCGTAGGACCTCATCCCGTTTTTTTTACCTATGTCATTGGTACCTATATGCACCATGACAACTGGCTGTTCACCCTCCCTTTTCAGAATATCCTGCACCTGCTCCGAGACATCCTTGACCCTTGCACCAGGGAGGCAACATACCATCCTGGAGTCTCGGTTCCGGCCTATCTATTCCCCTTACAATCGAATCTCCTATCACTGCAATGAGTTCCACACCTCTGTTCTTTCCCCATAGCCCTGTATTTTTTTCCTTTTTAGGTAGAGATCCAGTTCTCTTTTGAAAGTTACCATTGGATCTGCTTCACCGCCTTTTTAGCAATGCATTGCAGCTCGCAACAACTCGCTAAGTAAAAGCATTTGCCTCACCTTCCCCCCCACCCTGGATTTATGGCAATTATTTGAAATCTCTGTCCTCTGGTTATCAACCCTCTTGCCAGCGGAAACACTCCTCCCTATCTACTCTTATCAGTCAGAATATGCATCTGGTTATATTAATATATTCATAGTATTATCATAAAGAGGGATGAAAGCATTAAATAAATCTGCATTATCTATTTTATGACCAGGTGATTCCTCAGAATCCAATGATATGATTCATTTTGCCAAATATAAGTTTCAATATAGAACACTTATTATTTACATAATTTCCTTGAGATATTCATAAATTAACAATGATAATGTAATGTCTTGAACCTTTTTCCACAGTTAAACTCAAACATCAGTATTAAGTTGTCAAATAGAATTGATATGTAACATAAATGTTGTGTTATTTTAATTTGATGAACTAAATTACAATCCAAGATCTTGGCACAGTGCAGCAGCACTATAATCCAGGTTACAATGCACTTGAAATAACAACATTCACATTTTGAAGGGCTTCTACCAGTCTCCCAACTTAACTTCAGCAGAACCCCCAGGGAAATGCCGTAAATGATCATTTTTAGTCCTTTATGCCTTTTCCTTAGGGGTTCTGCTGCTCTCCCCCCGGAGGTACGGCAGCACACTTGTAGAACCCCCATGGATTATCGGGGACAAAATATTCAACAACAACTTGCATTTAGTTAGCCCCTTTACTCCAAGAAAAAAATCCCATGGTGCCTCACGAAGAAAAATGGCCACTGAGCAAAGGGTGATGTGGGGAAGAGTGATTAGGTGGGTGACTGAAAGCTTGGATGAAAAGATGGGTTTTTCAGCAGGCTTTTAAAGATGGGGAGAGAAGAGGTTTTTAGGGAGGAATATCTCGAAAACAGGGCTGAGGTGGCTGAAGACCTCCCAAACCCCTGACCTCCTCCACCTAAAAGGACAGGGGCAGCAGGAGCATGGGAACACCACCACTACCAAGGTCCCCTCCAAGTCACACAACATCCCGACTTGGACATATATCACCGTTCCTTCGTCGTCAAATTCCTGGATCTCCCTACCCATCAGCATTGTGGGAGTACCTTCACCACACCGACTGCAGCAGTTAAAGAAAAAGGTTCACCACCACCTTCTCTATTGTGACTGGGGATGGGCAATGAATTCCAGCTTGTGATGCCCATATCTCAAATGAATTTCAAATAAAGACTTTGCTACCATTCATGCAGGAAGGCCAGGGGACCAAAAGGTTGGGAAGGGCACAAGGCTAGAGGTGATCGCAGAGATAAGCTTGGGCCAGATTGTGGATGTTACCAAGGATTTTAAATTGAATACATTGGGAAACGGGGGGCCAATGTATGTTATCAAGTATGGGCATCCGGGACTTAGTGTAGGATAGGATACAAGAAAACTAAATTTTAGTGTTTATGGAGGGTGGAGAATATGAATAAAATGTGAATAAGTGTTTCAGTGCCAGAAGAACTAAGATAAGGATGGAAGCAGACAAGGTTGCAAAAACAGAAACAAACAGTTTTGGTGATGGAGAGGATGTGGCAATTGAAGCTCAGCTCTGGGTCGAGCAGGTAAGTTCTAAATGGTAGAAACCTTTTGAAGTAATGAAAACACTAATTAACTTTATTTTACAATGTAATCATTTTTAAAAGGTAATGACACAACAATTCATATTAAAGTGTGCTACAATATTTTATATCACTGACTTGCTTGGTGATTATTTTACACAAAATCCAACATAAATTTAGAATTATGTGTACCTTCCAAATGCTGACTCTGGCTCTGGTGCAGCTACAAGGAATCCTACAGAACCCTGGAGCATGTTCCCTGTTAAATTGTGAATATAATAATAAAAAAATATACATTCGAGGTAATATTGCAACACATTTTTGCTTCACATGTTGATACAGTTAAATCTAAAAATAACTGGCACTAGGGTTTATTTACCTTCAAAAGACCAGGTTGATCATTAGTTCCTAAAGAGCCACTGGAACAGTTGTCAAGTGAGACTAAGAAAGTTATTTATTGTAAGATGATCCACTAAATTTGATTTGTAGTTTGGTACATACTGCAACCACAACACACCAGTGATAGAAGGGGTGCCAATCCAGAGCAGTTGCTGCCATCCAGATGCATCGTACGCAGTCAAGCACACTTCTGACCTGAACCTTGTCATAAGAACATAAGAAATAGGAGCAGGAGTAGGCCATGTGGCCCCTCAAGCCTGCTTCGCCATCCAACAAGATCATGGCTGATCTGATCATGGACTCAGCTCCGCTTCCCTGCCCGCTCATTGTTCATTAGAACCAATATCGTCTCTCACAACTGCCCTGATATCATCCTTTATTAATAGAGCTACCCCACCTCCTTTCCCTTCTTGTCTATCTTTCCGAATTGTCAGATACCCCTGTATGTTTAATTCCCAGTCTTGGCCACCCTGCAACCATGTTTCTGTAACGGCCACCAAATCATACCCATTTGTAATGATTTGTGCCGTCAACTCATTTACTTTATTTTGAATGCTGCGTGCGTTTGGGTAGAGTGTTTTAATACTAGTTTTTAAACCATAATTTTTAGTTTTGACCCCTCCTGCAGCCCCTTTATATTCATACATATTGTCTCTTCCTATCACCTTGTGGTTTATACTTACCCCAGTGCTACTCTGCTCTGTTGCCTCCTGCCTTTTGCATTCTTTCTTGGGGTCCTGTTCATCTGGGCAGCAGAGTTTTGGATGAGCTCAAGTTTATATAGGGTGAAAGATGGGAGGCTGAACATAAGAACATAAGGACATAAGAAATAGGAACAGGAGTAGGCCACTTGGCCCCTCGAGCCTGCTCCGCTATTTAATAAGATCATGGCTGATCTGATCATGCACTCAGCTCCACTTCCCTGCCCACTCCCCATAACCCTTTACTCCCTTTTCGCTCAAAAACCTGTCTATCTTCGCCTTAAATATATTCAATGACCCAGCCTCCACAGCTCTCTGGGCAGAGATTTCCATAGAATTACAACCCTCTGAGAGAAGAAACATCTCCTCATCTCAGTTTTAAATGGTCGATGGTGGAGAAGCTTTGAGGGGTCAGGAGGTGAGAAGGTTGCTGCAGAATATCCAGCCTCTGGTCTGTTCTTTACTTCAAGGCCCAAGCCTAAGCTGGGACTTGATATTCATGTCCAGAGTTTGGTTGTTTGAACTGCAAACAGATTTTGCAGTCTGAACATGTGCAGTTCACATAGTTATCCAAGATGCATCAGCAGCATTTAATCAGAACAATTATTCAGATATTTCTGTCAGCTTTCAGCAGCTCTGCTAATTTTTCCAAATAATTTGAAATAAAGCTAGAGGACAAATTTCAAAAGATAGATTCAGGTAAAGTTTATTTTACCTGTTGTACTCCCATCTTAACTCTGCCGGTGGTACAATAGTAGAGCTGCAAATTATGCTAGGAAGGGAAATTGGATAGGCTCTATTGCAGGAATTCAGAAGATTGACGACAGGTCTTCCTTCAGCTTGCAACAAAAATCTGGGCTTGAATTTGTTGGGCTGGATTCTACTCTCATTGGCAGGTTAGCAGCAGAGTCCATGTGGCACTGCTGAACCTTCCTCCCTGGATCCTCATTATCAATGCAGAGAAAGTTAGGAGGAGTAATAATGCTACTCTTGGGTTGTTGTTATGGTGAGAAAGATTGCTGCTTGTTAAAAAGGTCCATCAATTATTGACCAGCAGGTAGCGCTGATGTCTGAAAGAGCAGCGGTCTTGAAGGGAATGGGGGGGTGGTTGTGTGGAGGGGGGAGGTCAGCAGTAGGAAGTTCTCCCAGGTTCTCAGACACAATTTTGGAGGTGTTGCTGGTTGATGTTGACTGCCCATGTCCTAACACGCACCAAGTCCCGCTCACCCATCACCCTTGTGCTCGCTGACCTACATTGGCTTCCGGTTAAGCACCGCCTCGATTTTAAAATTCTCATCCTTATTTTCAAATCACTCCATGGCCTCAGCCCTCCCCATCTCTGTAATCTCCTCCAGCCCCACAACCCTCCCGAGATGTCTGCACTTCTCTAATTTTGCCCTCCTGAGCATTCCTGATTATAATTGCTCAACCATTATGTTGCCTCAAGCTCTGGAACTCCCTGCCTAAACCGTTCCACCACTCGACGTCTCTTTCCTCCTTCAAGACACTATTTAAAACCTACCTCTGTCACCTGCGCTAATTTCTACTTATGCGGCTCGGTGTCAAATTTTTATTGCATAATACTCCTGTGAAGTGCCTTGGAACGTTTCACTACGTTAAAGGTGCTATATAAATACAAGTTGTTGTTGTTGTTGCTGGTGGACCTGAGGGCAGAAAACCCTAGAAGGGGGTTCAATGGAAATGAAAATGAAAATTGGATAGTTTCTAACATGGGTAGCTGATTGGCAACAAACATTTTATGCCCAGGCGGTAATGTTCAAAAATCTACTCCCACATTAGTTTGAACAAGAATATGACAATAAAATATCTGAATGTGGAACACAGCAAGCAAATAATTAATTGAAATAAGAATTAGAATATTCCATGGTAATTAGATACTTAGCTAGCATTAAATATACGGCATATCTACAGATGAAAATGTTCTATTAAATTCTATAATAATGTCAAAGATAAAGAGTAGCTGGTTCAAAACTTGAATCAATAACTCTAGCATGAAGGTAAGCTGCTGAGAATGAATAGCAAACTGTGAAGTTGAATAAACCTATTTGTTATTCTTTATGCTGATTTGTTATTCTCATCCATGTTTTCAAATCCCTCCATGGACTCGCCCCTCCCTATATCTGTAATCTTCTCCAGCCCCGTAATCCTCCGGGATATCTGCACTCCTCTAATTCTGGCCTCTTGAGCATCCCCAATTTTAATTGCTCCACTATTGGTGGCCGTGGCTTCAGCAGTAAGCTCTTGAATTGCCTCCTTAACCCTCTCTGCCTCTCTATCTCTTTTTCCTCCTTCAAGACACTCCTTCAAACCTACCACTTTGACCAAGCTTTTGGCCATCTGCCCTAATATCTCCTTAAGTGGCACAGTTTCAAATGTTGTTTTATAATACTCCTGTGAAGTGCATTGGGACATTTAAAGGCACTATATAAGTAAAAGTTGTAAATATCTCTCTACAGCACGGTTGACCCACTTCATTCTCCCCCAACACCTCTCCACCGTCGTCCAGCTGAATGGGACTGCACTCTCCTGGTTCCATTCTTATCTATCTAATCGTAGCCAGAGAATCACCTGCAATGGCTTCTCCTCCTGCTCCCGCATCGTTACCCCTGGTGTCCCCCAAGGATGTATCCTTGGCCCCTACTATTTCTCATCTACGTGCTGCCCCTTGGCGAGATCATCCCAAAACATGGTGTCAGTTTCCACATGTATGCTGACTACACCCAGCTCGACCTCACGAGCACTTCTCTCGACCCCGCCACAGTCTCTAAATTGTCAGACTGCTTGTCTGACACCGAGTTCTGGATGAGGAGAAATTTTTTACGATTAAATAATGGGAAGACCAAAGCCATTGTTCTCAGTCCCCGCCACGAACTCTGTTCCCTAGCCACTGACTCCATCCCTCTCCCTAACATCTGTCTGAGGCTGAAACACACAGTTCACAACCATGGTGTCATATTTGACCCTAAAATGAGCTTCCAACCACATATCTGCAGCATAACTAAGACCGCCTATTTCCACCTCTGTAACATCGCACGTCTCCGCCTTTGCCTCAGTTCATCCGCTGCTGAAACCCTCATCCATGCCTTTGTTACCTCTAGATTTAACTATTCCAATGCACCCCTGGCTGGCCTTCCATATTCTACCTTTCATAAACTTGAGGTCATCCCAAACTCAGTTACACGTGCCCTAACACGTACAAGTCCAGTTCACCCATCACCCCTGTGCTCGCTGACCTACATTGGCTCCCAGTTAAGCAACGCTTCAAAATTCTCTTCCTTGTTTTCAAATCTCTCCATGGCCTCTCCCTTCCCTATATCTGTAATCTCCTCCAGCCCTACAACCCCCCTGAATTATCTGTGATCCTCTAATTCTGGCCTCTTGAATATCCCTGATTACAATCGTTCAACCATTGATGGCCGTACCTTCTGTTGCCTAGGCCCTAAGCTCTGGAATTCCCTCCCTAAACCTCTCCACCTCTCTACCTCTCTTTCCTCCTTTAAGACGCTCCTTAAAACCTACCTCTTTGACCAAGGTTTTGGTCACCTGCCCTAATTTCTCCTGGTGTGGCTCGGTGTCACATTTATTGTCTTATAATACTCCTGTGATGCGTCTTGGGACGTTTCACTACGTTAAAGGCACTATATAAATAAATGCAAGATCCTGCAAATCCACTGGGAGGACAGACACACCAACGTTAGCGTCCTCGATCAGGCCAACATCCCCAGCATCGAAGCACTGACCACACGCGTCCAGCTCCGTTGCGTGGGCCACATTGTTCGCATGCCAAACACAAAACTCCCAAAGCAAGCGCACTTCTCGGAACTCCTACACGGCAAACGAGCCTGAGGTGGGCAGAGGAAATGTTTCAAGGACACCCTCAAAGCCTCCTTGATAAAATGCAACATCCTCACCGACACCTGGGAGTCCCTGGCGGTCTTTGACCAGTGACTCCCAGGTGTTGGTGGAGGAAGTGCATGCGGGAGGGTGCTGAGCACCTCGAGTCTCGTCACCGGGAGCATGCAGAAACCAAGCGCAGCAGCGGAATGAGCATGCAGCAAATCATTCACAACCACCCTTTCCTTCAACGATAGTCTGACCCACCTGTGACAGAGGCTGTAATATTGTAATTCCTGTTTTGGACTGTTCAGGCGCCTAAGAACTCACTTTTAGAGTAGAAGCAAGTCTTCCTCAATTTCGAGGGACAGCCTATGATGATGATGATAAATACAAATTGTTGTTGTAAAATTTGACATAATTCCTAATGAAACTGTAGGTATTGACTGTATATTTAATACAGGTGTGCGGCACTGATCTGAGATTGATCTAATATTGTCCTAACTCTATATTTATGAAGGATTCTCCAGCTCCAAAATGATTTGTCCACCTCCTCAACCATTCCTGTGAATCATCCAACAAAATTTCCTCCTCCCCTGTTCAGTGCTCATCTGTCTCCTTGGAAAGGAAGCTGTGATACACTTTTTATGTGATGAGTGTTATATATGTTTTAGTTGCTGTTGACCAGATTTTGGATATCAACAAGTGGCTCATTCATTAAAAAATATTTTATGACACCTTACTCTTACTACTGTTTGCCTAAAATGGGGTACTGAAGTTGCATGTTCAGCCATGAACTCATTGAATGGCAGTGCAGGCTAGAAGGGCCGAATGGCCTACTCCTACTCCTACTCCTACTCCTACTCCTACTCCTGCACCTATTTTCTATGTTTCTAAAATACACTGTCTGAATTGTAATAGTGATGGTCAGATGTTCTGTAGTTGTTTCAGGCACACCAAGACTATGGTGACTATGAAGATTCAGAATATCAGAAAGAAAAACAATTGAAGAGAAAATACCCATACATTTTGAAAAGACAAGTGCGTATTGGAAAATCTCGAAGGCCTTATGTACTTAAACGGAATTCTGTCTTCTTCGTGAATTAATATTTCAACACAGATATAAATTTTCAAACAAACATGTGCATCTTTACTGGTTATCTGGCTGCATGTATTAACATGAATAATTTCATATCATAATTAACAAATTTAATACCTCCTCTTATCATCATAAAGAACATCAAAATTCCACAAAACAAATACATCCATCTTATTTAACATGAGGCTGGGATTCTGTCAGTGTTTCAAAAAATGACTTATATGTTTTTGTGACGTGCACCATCCAATCTTATTTGTCAAAAGAGAGGATACTGGAATCTTGCGTGCTGGGAGAGATTATTTTAATTTCTGTGCTTCTTGGAGTGCATATTGGGTAATATTGTGCATTCCCAGCCTGCACTCTTTAGCCTTTGAAATGAAAAGGGCGGAAAAGTACAGGCTGAAGGCGTATAGTTCCTCGGCACGCACTCCCAGCATCACTGGGGTCTCAGAAGCAGGACATCACAGTCATATGTCTTCCTTTTACTTGCTGTGAAAGTGTAGTTCATTTGGACTCATTACACTCGAAAGTGAACAAACTGTGTATAATTAAAGGTGTGAACGTTTAACTTGAATGTCTACATTTTCTGCATGACATTCCTCCCAGTTTATGGTCAGATATGCCATTCCTAATCATTATAAAGTTCCCCAGATATGCTGTCATCAAATTGTACAGAGTAGATCGTCTTTTCACTATGTCAAATGCATTGACTACAAATATTAAATAAACTTGCATTAAAATGCTGTGGGCATCCAAAGGTCCTCTTTCATTTTGCAGTTGGTACGGTTATTTGTGACCTGTAGAAATCTTGTCAACTCACAACATGCAGCTACCAAAGATTTTACCCACCTCTTTGCAATAACTTGCGATGAATGTTACTGCTGTTGCAGGTAATGTAGCATCAGCGGTGGCAGAGATATAACGAGAGTACAAAGCAAGAGCCTGAGGTTGGCCTATCCACTTGCTCAATCATTAACTAAAGCCAGGGCCGGATTAAGGGCCTGATGGGCCTGGGGAAAACTGACCCAAATGGGCCTATAGTTATATTTGTTCATGTTCATTTGTTCATTACATTACCTATAAATATAATAACAAATTACCATGGCGGACATAAACTATAATCTATTAATTTAATCATATATTATATATTATATTATACATCAACATATTAACATATATTTGATATATTATATAATAACAGCTAAATAATAACACAGATAAATAGTAAAGATCTTGTCTCTTCAAAAATAGGGGCACTATTTTCCCCAAAGCATTTTTTTGGCGTACTTGAACAGTTATGCCCGATTTTCTGCTCAAGTACGGCAAAAATAAAGTGGTGTAAGTTTCCCCATTGGATCTCTTAATTTTGGCGTGGCCTAATCCGACCTTTAATTTTGGGGGTGGCGCCTTGATCTGCGCCAAAAAGACCGGGCTGCCATGGTAACCAGGGACACAATGCGAGCTGAGGTTGCAAAGTGAAGCATACAGCCAGCTCCCAACACATTAAAAGAATTGAAAAACACATAGCACCACCTTACCTCCAATCCCGCCCGAAGGCTATCCGCTCTGCTTGCTCGCCTGTTTGGGTCTCCCTTTCTCGCTCTGTTTCTCTATCTCATACGCTGGCCTAATCAGAACTGGAGTAACTCTCAGCTGGCCAAACTTCCCTAAATGACCACAAGTGGAATAGGTGGCTGTTTACACCCACTTTGGATGATAAAAAAAAATGACTTACAAAATTCGTAACTAACTGAGTTGCGCTGGTGCAAATTGATTGGGGAAACTGGGGATTTTTAAGTTAGACCAGATAAAGCAGCCTGCTCCAAAGAAAATGGCACAAATCACTGGGGAAAATTGAGCCCTAGATATATACACGTTAGGCCAATAAACAATATTTTCCTCGGTCTTGTTTCCCCCCTCTTATTGTCTATTCTATTCAGCCTATTTGGGAGGTCTTATATTTTTTTTCCTCCATTTAGTTGGTGGGCTACAGTTAATCCGCCCCATGGTTAATCCGCCCCATGGTTAATCTGCCCCGCAATCTGCCCCGTGGTTAATCCGCCCCGCAATCCGCCCCGTGCTTAATCCGCCCCGTGGTTAATCCGCCCCGCAATCTGCCCCGTGGTTAATCCGCCCCGCAATCCGCCCCGTGGTTAATCCGCCCCGCAATCCGCCCCGTGCTTAAACCGCCCCCTGGTTAATCCGCCCCGCAATCCGCCCCGTGCTTAATCCGCCCTGTGGTTAATCTGCCCCGTGGTTAATCCGCCCCGCAATCCGCCCCGTGCTTAATCCGCCCCGTGGTTAATCCGCCCCGTGCTTAATCCACCCTGTGGTTAATCCGCCCCGCAATCCGCCCCGTGGTTAATCTGCCCCTTGGTTAAACCGCCCCACAATCCGCCCCGTGCTTAATCCGCCCCGTGGTTAATCCGCCCCGCAATCCGCCCCGTGGTTAATCTGCCCCGTGCTTAATCCGCCCCGTGGTTAATCCGCCCCGCAATCCGCCCCGTGGTTAATCTGCCCCGTGCTTAATCCGCCCCGTGGTTAATCCGCCCCGCAATCCGCCCCGTGGTTAATCCGCCCCGTGCTTAATCCGCCCCGCAATTCGCCCCGTGCTTAATCCGCCCCGTGCTTAATCCGCCCCGTGGTTAATCCACCCTGTGGTTAATCCGCCCCGTGGTTAATTCACCCCGCAATCCACCCCGTGGTTAATCCGCCCCGTGGTTAATCTGCCCCACAATCCGCCCTGTGGTTAATCCGCCCCGCAATCCGCCCTGTGGTTAATCCACTCCCGCAATCTGCCCCGTAGTTTATCCGCCCAGTGGTTAATCCACCCTGTGGTTAATCAGCCCCGCAATCCGCCCCGTGGTTAATCCGCCCCGCAATCCACCCCGTTGTTAATCCGCCCCGCAATCCGCCCCGTGGTTAATCCGCCCCGTGGTTAATCCGCCCCATGGTTAATCAGCCCCGCAATCCGCCCTGTGGTTAATCCACCCCGTGGTTAATCTGCCCCATGGTTAATCCGCCCCGTAATCCGCCCTGTGAACATCCGCCCCGTGGTTAATCCGCCCCATGGTTAATCCGCCCTGCAATCCGCCCTGTGGTTAATCCACTCCCACAATCCGCCCCGTGGTTAATCCGCCCCGTGGTTAATCCGCCCCGTGGTTAATCCGCCCCGCAATCCGCCCTGTGGTTAATCCACCCCCGCAATACACCTCGTGGTTAATCCACCCTGTGGTTAATCCGCCCCGTGGTTAATCCGCCCCGCAATCCGCCCTGTGGTTAATCCGCCCCGCAATCCGCCCCGTGGTTAATCCGCCCTGTGGTTAATCCGCCCCATGGTTAATCTGCCCCGCAATCCGCCCTGTGGTTAATCCACCCCGTGGTTAATCTGCCCCATGGTTAATCTGCCCCGCAATCCGCCCTGTGAACATCCGCCTCGTGGTTAATCCGCCCCGCAACCCGCCCTGTGGTTAATCCGCCCCGTGGTTAATCCGCCCCTGCAATCCGCCCCGTGGTTAATCCGCCCTGTGGTTAATCCGCCCCGCGGTTTACCTGCCCCTGACTACAGCCATTAATACATATTTCAGGATGAACTGTTTTACAATCAGTTTGATGAACATTTTGGTTTTGCTTTTTTCTGCTGAAAGTTAAGAATTGTGAGTGCCTTTATCAGAGTGTTACTTCTATCCTTTTTTTTACGTTAATTTTTATGGAAACATTTCTCATTAATACTCTTGAAACAACATTGTTGACAAAATGCTATGCTTGACTTTATAAGCACTGATTATTCATTTGCAAGGAAAATCCCTTACAAATTGCGCACGCCGTGAATTTCCTTGGGGACTTCTTCCGCTCCAATGCCGCGTGTAAGTAGGGTCTCCGTCATACTTCCACTACAGTTAGAGTGGCAAAGAGGGAGACGCCCTGAGGACATTGCCAGTGATAATGTCAGTATACTCACTGCTTCACAATAAAAGCTTTCAGTGTCTGGATGAGTAAACTACACCTTCTGTCTTAATTCCTCTATCAAGTACAAATTGGCCCAATTTTAACTCTGGATGGTTTTTGGTCAGGTGGATAGTGGGATGAGTTTAAAACTTACCCGTTGCCCCAGAAAACATCCCCAAGTTATTTGAACTCCGAGGTGTTATTAGAATCTCATGGGTGGGCTTCAAATGGCCATGCGGACTCTGAGTTCAAACCTGTGCTCCGCCATGGAGAGACCTGTGGAGCAAATAGATAAGGGCTTCCAAGGCGTCGGTCATCCTCTGCAGTCTGCTCTCCTGTAGGTCAGTGAAAATGATAAGACCCAGCCCCATGATAGTGGCAGTGGAGCAGCGGGAGGGGTACGTGTAGCACATCTACTTCCTCGCCACCCCTCAACAAATGCCAAGCACGGTGCCAGAATGCCACCTGAGGCCAGACTGCCCCAGTAGCAACCAAAGTGCTGCAGTGTGCAACCCTCAGAGACTCAAGGTCTCAGAAGTCACCGGCCATGATAACTCAAGGGTCCCTGTATGAGCAATAGCAGCCTTCCACCAGAATTTCTGATCTTAGTTGTTCTCCATACTGAGGTATTTCTGATATCATTTATTCCCCACACTGAGGTATTTCTGATCTCAGTTATTCATAAGAACATAAGAAAAAGGAGCAGGAGTAGGTCATTTGGCCGCTTGAGCCTACTCCATCATTCAATAAGATTATGGCTGATCTGATCTTGCCCTCAACTCCACTTCACTGCCCGCTCCCCATAACCCTTGACTCCCTTATCATTCAAAAGTCTGTCTATCTCCACCTTAAATAGATTCAAAGCTCCACAGCTCTCTGGGGTAGAGAATTCCACAGATTCATGACTCTCTGAGAGAAGAAATTCCTCCTCATCTCTTCATTATTCCCCACACTGAGGTATTTCTGACAGTTGTTCCACTATGAGGAAGTACTGAGCTGATAGAAAAAGAAAATCAGTGGGAGAGTGACAAGGCCATTCTGTGCATATCTTACCACCTGACAAGGTGAATGACTAGGACAGATATGTCACCTGCCTTCTCTTCTTAACTTAGTGAATGGCTAAGGGAAAAATAATTTGGGAAATCTCACACCGTCACAAAAAATTGTGATCTCTTTATGAAAGAACATTTTAAACAGATAAATTTATTCAGTAAAGCAAATTGTATTAGCATTGTTTAATTTGTTTTGGCTTTTCTTGGAAAAATATTTTTATGTGCCTTAACCAAATTACAAGGCCAAATCAAAGCAATGTTCCTCAATAAACTCCTTCGTGTAATATTTTTAATGATTTTGCTTCAGGTAAAGGCAACCTTGAAAAATTTGAGGGAATGCGGCAGTGCTTCTTTACAAGCAACAATCTGCATCTTTTACCTGAAATATTTAATTCAAAAGTTAGCCATGTATTTATACCAAGTATAGCAGATATTTTATATCTCATCTGTTTCCCATTTTTATTTCTGTGTCTCATTTATCACCCCTTTTTATTTCATTAATATCACCAACTCATAAGAAATATTATAAAACTACTTAGTGGGAAAAAACTTGTAGCACTCTAGTTCACAAGCAATTATCTGAATGAATTAACACTCCCATTATAAGAAAATTACTGTCTATTTGTAATGAAAATCTGAAGAATAGTCTTTCATTGTTTAGTCCATAATGAACATTAGAAGGGCTCTTTTACATCATTGAAAGCCAATTATTTTGCTCATAAAATGTTTAATCTCCATCTGTGAACTGACAGACGCTTGTAATTAAAATGTCAATTACAGTTCAGTTACTGCAGACATTCTCAAGATATTTTATGCAATTGCAGGCCAGGTTTAGAATCTAGGAGATAATGCAACACCTTTTTTTTTGGATCTGAACCTATATCCGAAATGAACAACAGTAAGACCTGTGTAATTGATTTTCTATATAAAGTTACCACATGACTTTCATCCCATCAAGATAAGGCAATAATCTCTTGTCAGCTACAAACCCACAAATATTATTCACATATGCCAAAAATATCATTGCTAACTCATTTTCGAACCCACACTATTTTCTGGTCAGAGTGTTTGTTTTGAAGAGAGTGCGGGTTTGCGAGTGAGTGGGCAGTTAAAAGCACTAAAATTGACGGCGCATTTGGAAGCTGCTTTCATTCCGCCGACTTCCGCCTTTATCTCGGGCGTGTTAGCGCACCAGAGACCCGGTCAGGAGAGGCGGGTGACCTAATTAAAGTATTTGAGAGCTCATTAACAGGCTATTAACAGTCTTTTCAACCTGATGTTGTAGCTTTTACTGGCTGTACAGGGGATTCACGGGTTTCCTGAACCTTGCCTGTGAAAGCAAGGCGAGAGCTGAGCAGCCACTGAACGAGTTGAACAATTGACAGTGAAAAAAAATCACATAAATATTCAGGCCAGCTTCCTTGCCTAAGGCTCTGACACCATTTGTGCTGTGAATTTTCATTCAGGAGTTCAAAATTATGAGGGGTCTAGACAGATGGAACGAAACTGTTCCCATTGGCAGAAGGGTCGAGAACCAGAGGACACAGATTTAATATGATTGGCAGAAGAGACATCATGAGGAAAAACTTTTTTACACAACGAGCGGTTATGATCTGGAATGCTCTGCCTGAACGAGTGGTGGGGGCAGATTCAATTGTGGATTTCAAAAAGGGAATTGGGTAAGTACCTGAAGAAAACCAATTTGCAGAGCTGTGGGGAAAGGACGGGGGAGTGGGACTAGCTTAAGTGCTCTTGCAGAGAGCCGGCACGGGCTCGATGGGCTAATGGCCTCCTACTGTGCTGTAACCATTCTATGATTCTATGGTTGTCAATGCCCCCTGAGGTTCAGCATCCAGCTGAGCATGGCTTGGAGCATCCTGAGCCCTCTGATGAGGGCTCACCGCTGCTGTCCCTGTTTCCACTATCTGCTCTTGCTCACTTGTGATCTGTGAAACACCAGGTGACAACACTACTCTCTCTCTCACTGGACCCACCGACGTGTGCGTATCGGCACTGGTGCTGGGTGTGCTTCGGTCAGGTGATGGTGCACCCTCAGAGACCGCGGCCTCCTCTGAGGAATGGTCTTCCTCCTATGGCTGGAGAGTGGGCAGGGACTTGATGGGCCTGTGGGAGAATAAAGACATTGTTATATATGTAAACTTTGTATATACCCTGTACAGCCACTAGAGGGCTCATCCCCTGGAGTTCCAAGGGATCCCATGATCCCTTGGTAGCACAGATACTTAAGGATGCCTTACAGGTTGGAGAGGCACTCTGGAGACCTGCAATGAAAGACTACGGTCACACTTTACTTTGAGCTCACAGTGTTCAGTCAGACTCTTTCTTCATACATAACAACTGGCGACGAGATACAGATAACAAACCCAATGATGCAGAGAACCATGGGCATCCTGGAGAAATTCTCGGAGGGAGATGATTGGGAAACCTTTATAGAAACATAGAAACATGGAAAGATAGAAAATAGGTGCAGGAGTAGGCCATTCAGCCCTTCGAGCCTGCACCACCATTCAATGAGTTCATGGCTGAACATACAACTTCAGTACCACATTCCTGCTTTCTCGCCATACCCCTTGATCCCTCTAGTAGTAATGACTACATCAAACTCCTTTTTGAATATATTTAGTGAATTGGCCTCAACAACTTCCTGTGGTAGAGAATTCCACAGGTTCACCACTCTCTGGGTGAAGAAGTTTCTCCTCCTCTCGGTCCTAAATGGCTTACCTTAGACTGTGCCCCTGGTTCTGGACTTCCCCAACATTGGGAACATTCTTCCTGCATCTAACCTGTCTAAACCTGTCAGAATTTTAAATTGTGGAGCGACTTGACCAATACTTCATGGCCAACAAACTGGAAGGAGAAGCGAACGCTGCCAAACGAAGGGTGATTCTCCTCACCATCTGCGGGGCACCAACGTGTGGCCTCATGAAAAATCTGCTTGCTCCAGTGAAACCCACAGATGATTTGTGCATACTGTTCCGGGAGCATTTGAACCTGAAGGAAAGCATTCTGATGGCGAGGTACCGGTTCTAAACCTACAAAAGGTCTGAAGGCCAGGAAGTGGTGAGTTATGTCGCCAAGCTAAGACACCTTGCAGGACATTGCGACTTTGAAGGACATTTGGAGCACATGCTCAGAGACTTTTTCGTACTTGGCATTGGCCATGAAATGATATTTTGCTAACTTTTGTCTGTAGAGATCCCAACCTTGAGTAAGGCCATAAGAGATAACCCAGGCGTTCATTGCCACCAGTGACAATACTAAGCAAATCTCTCAGCACACGAGTGCTGCTACAAGTACTGTGAACAAAGTGATGTTGTTTTCAAATCACTACATATAGGGCAGGCCCCACATGCCTGCAGCTGCACGTCTGCAGATGTCTCAGAGTCCACCATCAAGGGTGATGAATGCAAGGCCATTAACACCTTGTTGGCGCTGCGGGGGTGATCATCGTTTCCCTTCGTGCCGTTTCAAAGGTTACGTTTGCAAGAGCTGTGGAACAATGGGACACTTCCAAGTATGTGCAGGCGAGCTGCAAATCCTGTTAATCTAGCAAACCACCATGTTGCAGAGGAGGATAGATCCATGGCAGATCACGACGAACCAGAGTCTCAGACCAAGGAGGCAGAGGTATATGGGGTGCACAGATTTACCACAAAGTATCCCTCGATAATGCTGAAGGTTGAACTAAATGGACTCCCGGTGTCAATGGAGCTGGACACGGGCGCGAGCCAGTTCATCATGGGCAAAAAGACTTTCGATAAATTGTGGTGCAGCAGGCCTCAAGGCTAGTCTTAACTCCACTTCGCACGAAACTAAGGGCTAGACTTTCCACTTTCAGGCTAAGGCCAAAAAAAATGGGCCTTGTTCCAGCGATGCGGGACCTATCCCCCGTGCTGATCGCCGGCTCAAGGCCCATTTTTTTTTTAGCCCAGCGATGTCAAATGGGCGATGTCATTTCTCGGCGATCTCCTGATCGCCCAAAGAAAACGGAAGTGAATGAAAAAAAAAGCTTCCCTAGCAACACATTACTGCGCATGTGCAGGTTGATTTTTTTTTCAGGTTGATGATTCTTTCCACGTTTTGAGAGGCCAAGGGTCTTCATACATGCTCAGAAGCTCTGGGTGGGTCTGGGAGAGAGAGAGAGAGAGAGAGAGAGAGAGGAGAAAGGAAGCAGGTCAGAATGTCTTCTCCAAATTACAGATAAATTTAAAGAATGGAGGGAGGTGCAGGAAAGAGAAGGGCTAAACTCTTCAGCGAAGAGGCAAATGAGGCCCTCGTAAATGCTGTCAGCTCCAGGTAGGAGGATTTAACACAGGGTGGGCAGGGGAAACCTCCATCCCGTGCATATCGCAGGAATTGGTCCGAAATAGCCGACGTAGTCACAGTGGCCTCCAATGAAACACGCACATTGGACCAGTGCCACAACGGTGGAACAGCCTACTGGCAGCTGCAAGAGAAGTTGAAATTTATATTTATGTATTATTTAATGAGCTAAATAGTAACTAGAATCTGCAATGTTATTGGGTTACGTTTAAACATAACTAACTTTTACGTAACCCAGCATAAAGTTAAATGTTCACTTGTTCACTTCTTATCATTACTTAACTGTTCCCTTTCCATTCTTTCTGAAATGGTCACTTGTTGGCATGATTGAAATGATCACTTGTTATCATCACTGAAATGATCACTTGTTGTCATGACTGAAATGGTCACTTGTTATCATCACTGAAATGATCACTTGTTATCATCACTGAAATGATCACTTGTTGGCATGACTGAAATGGTCACTTGTTATCATTACTTAAATGGCCACTTGTTCTGTAAAATGTTCATTTCTTCTTCTTGTAACGTTTTGGGGATTTTGAGGGAAGGGTGGGTTGGTACAGGGGGTGGGGAGTTGGAGGGAGGGTGTTGTTCATTAGTTCTTTGTTTGTTAATTAAAAAAAAAATTCTACAACTTTTGAACCTTCTCTCTTACTCACATAAGTTTTACAACGCACAGTTCTTCATGCAGATTTGTTTATTTATTCTGTTTCCCCACGGAATATCATTAAATAACTTCACTATGTAAGAGCTATTTAATAAATAATTCCAATATATGCATAAATAAGGTGATAATACCTATTTATATTCCCTATCCCAAATTTCTGAGTACAATTTGCATCAATTTTACTCTCTAAATAACTCAGAACAATTCTCCACCCTTCCTCAGAGGCTAAAAATGGTGTCAGTAGTGCCCATTTCCCTCTCTCAGGCTCTGAAAAAGCAACTATTTTTGAGCACTCTTTTGGGCCTTGCATCGGCCCCGCGAAGTGCATGCTAGGCGCCGAAACTTGGGATGGGCCTTGTGTGGGCGATCATTTGGGCGATCATCTCGGCGATCAAAGTGAAAACTTGGGGGCCTGTTTTTCCGGTGATATTTTGGGCCTAGTTTCCACTTTTTGCTCAAAATTGGTGATAGAGGTTCATTTTGGGCCATAGATGGGCATTAGATGGGCGATGTGAAGTGGAAAGTCTATCCCTAAAAACTTACACAAAGGAACTGATTCCCGTAATCGGCAGTGCCACTGTAAAGGTCTCCTATGATGGAGCGGTGCACAAGCTACCACTCTGGGTGGTACCAGGCGATGGTCCCACGCTGCTCGGCAGGAGCTGGCTGGGAAAGATACGCTAGAACTGGGACGATGTCCGAGCGCACTCGGCCGCTGATGGCACTTTGTGTGCCCAGGTCTTAAACAAGTTCCCTTCTCTGTTTGAACCAGGCATCGGGAAGTTCCAAGGATCAAAAGTGCAGATCCACCTAATTCCGGGGGTGCGACCCATTCATCACAAGGTGAGAGCAGTACCGTACCTGATGAGAGAAAGGGTAGAGATCGAGCTAGACCGGCTGCAAAGAGAGGGCATCATTTCACCGATTGAATTCAACGAGTGGGACAGCCCGATCGTTCCAGTCCTCAAGGGAGATGGCACCGTCAGAATCTGTGGTGATTACAAAGTAACTAACAATTGTTTCTCCCTGCAGGACCAATAACCACTACCAAAGGCTGTTGATCTTTTTGCAAGGCTGGCGGGAGGAAAGACATTCACGAAGCTGGACTTGACCTCAGTCTACATGACGCAGAAGCTGGAGGAATCATCGAAGGGTCTCACCTGCATCAACACGCAGAAAGGTCTCTTCATTTATAACAGATGCCCGTTTGGAATTCGATCAGCCGCGGCGATATTCCAGAGAAACATGGAAAGCTTACTGAAGTCGGTCCCGCACATGGTGGTCTTCCAGGACGGCATCTTGGTCACAAGTCAGGACACAGTCGAGCATCTGCAGAACCTGGAGGAGGTTCTTAGTCGACTCAACCGCATGGGGCTCAGGTTAAAATGCTCGAAGTGTATTTTCCTGGCACCTGAAGTGGAGTTCCTGGGGAGGAGGATCGCAGCGGACAGAACAGGCCCACCAATTCGAAGACGGAGGCAATCGAGAATGCGCTGAGGCCACAGAACGTGATGGAGCTGCGGTCATTTCTAGGACTCCTGAACTACTTTGGTTACTTCTTACCGGGTCTTAGCACACTATTCCTTAGCATGCCTTACTGTGTAAAGGGGACGAATGGGTATGGGGCAAAAACCAAGAAAATGCTTTTGTAAAAGCTAGAAAATTGTTATGCTCAAACAAATTGCTTGTGTTGTATGATCCATGTAAGTGTTTGGTACTAGCATGTGATGCATCGTCGTACGGCGTCGTGTGGGTATTGCAACAAGCTAATAATTTTGGGAAATTGCAACCGGTTGCTTATGCATCCAGAAGTCTGTCCAAGGCTGAGAGAGCCTACAGCATGATTGAAAAAGAAGCGTTAGCATGCGTCTATGGGGTAAAGAAAATGCATCAATATCAGTTTGGGTAAAATTTGAATTGGAAACTGACCATAAGCCACTAATATCCCTGTTTTCCTAGAGTAAGGGGATAAATACTAATGCATCGGCCCACATCCAAAGATGGGCGCTCACGTTGTCCGCATACAACTATGCCATCCGCCACAGGCCAGGCACAGAAAATTGTTCTGATGCTCTCAGTAGGCTGCCATTGCCAATCACGGGCGTGGAAATGGCGCAGCCCGCAGATTTAGTCATGATTATGGAAGCATTTGAGAGTGAGCAATCACCCGTCTGAGCACGACAGATTAGAACCTGGATGAGCCAGGACCCCTTACTGTCCCTAGTTAAAAAATGTGTGCTTCACGGGAGCTGGTCCAGTGTCCCAGTGGAAATGCAGGAAGAGATAAAGCCATATCAGTGGTGCAAAGATGAAATGACTATACAGGCAGACTGCCTTCTGTGGAGCAATCGGGTCGTGGTCCCCAAGAAGGGCAGAGACACCTTCATCAGTGACCTCCACAGTACCCACCCAGGCATCGTAATGATGAAAGCGATAGCCAGAGCCCACGCGTGGTGGCCCAGTATCGATGCGGACTTAGATTCCTGTGTGCACAGATGTAACACATGCTCACAGTTAAGCAATGCACCCAGGGAGCCGCCACTAAGTTTATGGTCTTGGCCCTCCAAACTGTGGTCTAGGGTCCATGCGACCCATACTTGGGTAAAATGTTCTTTGTGGTTGTAGATGCGTACTCCAAATGGATTGAATGTGAGATAATGTTGACGAGCACGTCCGCTGCCACCACTGAAAGTCTGCAGGCCATGTTTGCCATGCACGGCCTGCCCGATGTCCTTGTGAGCGACAACGGGCCATGTTTTATCAGTGCCGAGTTCAAAGAATTCATGATCCGTAACGGGGTCAAACATGTTACATCTGCCCTGTTTAAACCAGCATCCAATCGTCAGGCAGAGAGAGCAGTGCAAACCATCAAGCAGGGCTTGAAGAGGGTAACTGAAGGCTCACTGCAGACTCGCCTATCCCGTGTCCTGCTTAGCTACTGCACGAGACCCCACTCGCTCACTGGGATTCCATCTGCTGAACTGCTCATGAAAAAGGTACTTAAGACAAGGCTCTCATTAGTTGAGCCTGATCTACATGAACAGGTAGAGAGCAGGCGGCTTCAACAAAGTACATATCACGATAGCACAAATGATCCTGTATTTGTTTTCAATTATGGACAAGGTCCCAAGTGGCTTCCCAGGACTTTTGTGGCCAAAGAGGGTAGCAGGGTGTTTCAGGTCAAATTCACCGGAAATAAGAACATAAGAACATAAGAATTAGGAACAGGAGTAGGCCATCTAGCTCCTCGAGCCCACTCCGCCATTCAACAAGATCATGGCTGATCTGGCCGTGGACTCAGCTCCACTTACCCGCCCGGTCCCCGTAACCCTTAATTACCTTATTGGTTAAGAATCTACCTATCTGTGATTTTAATACATTCAATGAACTAGCCTCAACTGCTTCCTTGGGCAGAGAATTCCACAGATTCACAACCCTCTGGGAGAAGAAATTCCTTCTCAACTCGATTTTAAATTGGCTCCCCCGTATTTTTAGTCTCTCCGCCCAGTCGAAACAACCTCTCTGCCTCTATCTTGTTTTAATTTTATTTCATTATTTTAAATGTTTCTATAAGATCACCCCTCATCCTTTTGAACTCCAACAAGTAAAGACCCAGTCTACTCAATCTATCATCATAAGGTAACCCTCTCAGCTCTGGAATCAGCCTAGTGAATCGTCTCTGTACCCCCTCCAAAGCTAGTATATCCTTCCTTAAGTAAGGTGACCAAAACTGCATGCAGTACTCCAGGTGCGGCCTCACCAATACCCTATACAGTTACAGCAGGACCTCCCTGCTTTTGTACTCCATCCCTCTCGCAATGAAGGCCAACATTCCATCGTCTTCCTGATTACCTGCTGCACCTGCAAACTAACTTTTTGGAATTCATGCACAAGAACCCCCAGGTCCCTCTGCACCGCAGCATGTTGTAATTTTTCCCCATTCAAATAATATTCCCTTTTACTGTTTTTTTTCCAAGGTGGATGACCTCACATTTTCCGACATTGTATTCCATCTGCCAAACCTTAGCCCATTCGCTTAACTCATCTAAATCTCTTTGCAGTCCTCTACACAACCCGCTTTCCCACTAATCTTTGTGTCATCTGCAAATTTTGTTACACTACACTCTGTCCCCTCTTCCAGGTCATCTATGTATATTGTAAACAGTTGTGGTCCCAGCACCGATCCCTGTGGCACACCACTAACCACCGATTTCCAACCCGAAAAGGACCCATTTATCCCAACTCTCTGCTTTCTGTTAGCCAGCCAATTCTCTATCCATGCTAATACATTTCCTCTGACCCCGCATACCTTTATCTTCTACAGTAATCTTTTGTGTGGCACCTTATTGAATGCCTTTTGGAAATCTAAATACACCACATCCATCGGTACACCTCTATCCACCATGCACGTTATATCCTCAAAGAATTCCAGTAAATTAGTTAAACATGATTTCCCCTTCATGAATCCATGTTGCGTCTGCTTGATTGCACTATTCCTATCTAGATGTCCCGCTATTTCTTCCTTAATGATAGCTTCAAGCATTTCCGCCACTACAGATGTGAAATACTTGGATCAAATCAAATTCAGATTCATGGACTATCCTGAGCAACCCATTTTGGACCCTACCTTCTTTGACCCCCCCAACAAACACACCAGTGGCAACCGACACTGCGGTTGGCCACGAAGCAAAACCCACCATCCACAGCAGCCCAGCAGGACTCACAACACCAGGCAGCCCAGCAAGGCCAGCTGCACAGCAGCCCAGTGAGGGCCCAACAGACGATTCACCAATACCAGCATTTGCACCGAGTTGATCAACCAGGGCAAGAAGGGTCCCAGATCGACTCACCTTGTAAATAGTTCCACTGTTGACTTTGCGGGGGAGTGTTGTTTTACATGTAAACTTGTATATACCCTGTACAGCCACAGGAGGGCTCATCCACTGGAGTCCGAAGGGATCCCATAATCCTTTGGGAGCACAGGTACTTAAGGAGGCCTCACAGATTGGAGAGACTAAGGTCACACTTTACTTTGAGCTCACAGTATCCAGTCAGATTCTTTCTTCATACATAACAGACATGAATTAGAACTGTTCTATTAAGAATATTTTAAGTACCATTATGCACATGATCATATTTCACTGGCTGCTGACATCAAGTCACCATGAGTGACTGTTGTATACCATGTGTCTGTATGATATTTAATTCTGTCATCTGGTAGCTAGGAGGTTCCTTTCTCTCCATCTCCCATCGCCAGCAGCTCCGCAACACCACTGATGTCCAGCACCTTCACCTCTGCTGCAGTCAATGGAGTGGTAATTGGAGGTCCACCTCCAGTTCTCTGCCTCTCCCATGTGTCCTGCGCTCTCTTCTCCAGCAAGGTGGGAAACAGGAGAACTTCGAGTGAGAGTGATGGAATGAATGTAAAGGATTTTTGGGCTACATCTGTAGAGGATGACTATGAGGGAGTGGCGTGACATTGCCGAATGGCCTCCATCTGTGGCATTAATTTCTATGATTCTATGATTGCATGAGGGTGAGTGTCAGTGGTGGATCGTCAGCTGCGGATGTGAGTAGGTGCATAGACAATGAGGGATGGGTGCAACTGCGAGAAAGATTGGTGTGAGGAGTGATGTGCAGGAGTAGGCTTGGGAAGGCAGAGTGAAGGGTTGGGGCGACAAACACAGCAGGATGTAGAGCAATGCGGCATTGTACCCACCTTTTCTGCCCTTATAAGGTCATTAAATCGCTTCCTGCACTGTATCTATGTCCTGGGAACCTCAATCCTGCAGCTGGTTGCTTCCAGAATCTCCAGCCATGCTCGGTTTGTCTCGGTTGCTGGCCACTGCCTCCCGTCACCAGGGAAAAGGACCTCCCTGCAGGCCCTGACTCCCTGGAGCAGGATTTCCAGGAATTCCTCACTATATCTGGGGGCGGCTTTTTGCCACTGAGCCTGCATTTTTGCTTATCAATCTGTCTAACTTTATATTCCAGCAACGAGCTTACTCTGTCAACAATCCACTGCCTCCCCCAGCAACCTCTCCTGCTCCTGCACCTCCACCAACCTTTAACTATCATCTCTGCATTGTTCTTTTAAAAAGCTGTGTGGAAGTCGAGTCATTCGTGACATATCAAACCCCCTCCAGTTATTTGGCCGGGAAAGCTGCATGAATGTTTCAATTACAGTGGCTTCATTAAAAAACCACTGCAGAACACGCTGATAGAACTTCTGGGCTCCCGACCTGCTCCACGGTCCCCCTGCACCCATCCCCACGGAAATTTAAAAATTCAGCCCTCTTTATTCACTTCACTGTATATATGGAGACCTTACGATGCAATTAATTGCAGAAGTACTGCCTATTGGTGTCCATTAATTATAATTGGACCTTTGTGGATGTATGGGAAAGGCAGTATCAAATCAAGACTAATTAGTGCACTCTGGAAATATAAGTGGCTGAAAGGTATTCCAACTATAACATTTAATTTTCATGTAGGGTTACTATTTGATCTTTCACCCTCCATAAACTTTAGGTCGCCATAAAGAGAAAGCAGGAATGGGGTACTAAAGTTGCAAAAATGATCAGCCATGATCTTATTGAATGGTGGTGCAAGCTCAAAGGGCCGAATGGCCTACTCCTGCACCTATTTTCTATGTTTCTATGTTTCCCATATCCTAACTCGCACCAAGTCCCGTTCACCCATCACCCCTGTGTTCGCTGACCTACTTTGGTGTCTAGGTAAGCAACACCTCGATTTCAAAATGTTCATACTTGTTTACAAATCCTTCCTTGGCCTCGCCCCTCCCTATTTCTGTAATCTCCTCCAGCCCTACAATCTTCCTCCAATTCTGGACTCTTGAGCATCCCCGAATGTAATCACTGCATCATTGGTGGCCTAAGCTCTGGAATTTCCTCCCTAAACCTCGACCTCTCTTTCCTCCTTTAAGATGCTCCTTAAAACTTACCTCCTCTGCTCTAATATCTCCCTATGTGGCTCGCTGTCAAATCTTGTTTTATAACGCTCCCGTGAAGCGCCTTGGGATATTTACTGTGTTAAAGGTGCTCTAAAAATACAAATTGTTGTTATTGTTGAATATTTCAGTGATAAAGTGTCAGCTCAAATAAATATATCAGGAAACTAATGAGAGACTGAGCAAAACTGGAGGTGAAAAAGTACAGCAGGGTCAATTTGATAGCCTCATTGAAGATAGCAATGCTTTGAGGATGAATGCCATAATTTTAAATTCAAAATGAAGTTAACCAGGCAAATTATCACTTAGACTTAATAATGTGCTGGAGATTTTTTGATTAAAATCAGCATGGGGAAGTTTTAACTGACTTCAAATAAGACACTCAACACTAAATGGAACCACGAGAGGGAAAATAGCAGGTGTGGAAAATATTAACTAAAGATTGGCCTCAGCAGGACAAATTATAGCCTTTACAGAAATGAGCTACTGATCTGGAGGACTGTATGTAGTCATGTCAATAAACACTGATTAACTAGACACCACAATGGTTCAGTCAATATATACACATCATGCTGTGTCAATATGCCATATTGAGTACGGGGAGATTCAATTCCTGTTCTGTCACTGATGTCAGCCAGGGAATCAGTGGTAATTGTAATATAGAGCTCCCCCTAGTGGAACACTGCTCCACCTACTGGACTACTGTGATAATGCAACTGCTGAGGTATATAATAAAGCATCATGTGACAAGCTCACATGATAAATTCCTGTAGCGCCATCTTAGTGATGTCATAAAGAATATATCACAGTGGCGATGAGAATGGGATAATTGGATTCCCTAGCTGAAATTTGTGTTGGTGGATTATCCAGCCAAACAACAGAGAGATTTGAGAGGTTCTAGCCTCCTTCTTCAATATAGATATTACATTAGCTTTGGGTCAGTCTTCAAGCACAATACCTTTTTCTAATGAATTGTTAAATATGTATAGTACCAGCTCTGCTATGTCTTCGTTAGATCCTTTTGAAATGCATGGATGCATTCCATCCGGACCAGAGGTTTTATCCTCTTTGAGTTTGATTAGTTTATTTAATATATCCATTCTTTTTATTTTAAATGCACTTATTTCATTATTAATCTGATCACCCAATGTCACGTCCACCTGTTCTATCTCCCTGGTAAATACTGAAGCAAAATAATTATTTAATCTTTCTGCCATCTCTCTATCGTTACCTGTGGCACTATCCTGTCTATCTTTTAATGGCCCTATTCCCATCCCAACCTTCCTTTTTTATTGATATGCCCATAAAATATTTTATTATATTATAATTATAAAATATTTGTGTGTAGAAGTGTTTCCGAATTTCAGTCCTCAAAGGTCTGGCTCTACTTTATGTCCTCTAGTTCTAGAATCCCCAAACAGTGACTATGGGCCCAAGTTTCCACATGATTCGCGCCTGATTTTTAGGAGCAACAGGTGGAGAACGGACTATTTTAGAAATCGCAATTCTCCACATTTTTTTTTCTGCAGTTCTAGTCAGGTAGAACAGTTCTAGTTTAGAACAGAATTTTTTCTTCAAAAGGGAGCGTGTCCGGCCACTGACGCCTGATTTGAAAGTTTCCACAGTGAAAATGTACTCCAAACTAAAGTAGAATGGAGCCAGTGAAGATTTTTGTAGAACTGAAAAAACCTGTTCTACACATTAAAAAATCAGGCGCAGGTTACAAATTAGGCGTCCAGAACGAGGTGGGGGGAGGGGAGGGGAGGGGAAGGGAACTCATTAAATTCGACAATAAATCCTTATTTATACTTCTACAAATATTATACAAATAAATCCAACCTGAATAAACATTTATAAGCCAAGAAAAGATTAAATAAACCATTTTCCTACCTGTGTGAAAGTGCTTCAGCCAGGGTGAATTCTGCAGCCTTTCGTGTCGCTGAGCGGGAGGGGGAGAGAGAGAGGGAGAGAGAGAGAGAGAGGGGAGGGAGGGAGGGAGGAGGGGGGGAGAGAGGGGGGGAGAGGGAGGGGAGGGAGGGGGAGAGAGAGGGGGGAAGGGAGGGGGAGAGAGAGGGGGGAGGGAGAGAGAGAGAGAGGGAGGGAGGGAGAGAGCGAGGGAGGGAGGGAGAGAGAGGGAGGGGGAGGGAGGGAGAGAGAGGGAGGGGGAGGGAGGGAGAGAGAGGGAGGGGGAGGGAGGGAGAGAGAGAGAGGGGGAGGGAGGGAGAGAGAGAGGGGGAGGGAGGGAGAGAGGGGGAGGGAGAGAGAGAGGGGAGGGAGAGAGAGAGGGGAGGGAGGGAGGGAGAGAGAGAGAGGGGGGAGGGAGAGAGAGAGAGAGAGGGGGGAGGGAGGGGGAGAGAGAGGGGGGGAGGGAGGGGCAGAGAGGGAAGGAGGGGGAGAGAGGGAGGGAGGGAGAGAGAGGGAGGGAGGGGGAGAGAGGGAGGGAGGGGGGAGAGAGGGTGGTAGGGAGAGAGGGAGGGAGGGAGAGAGAGAGATGGAGGGAGGGGGAGAGAGAGAGAGAGGGAGGGGAGAGAGGGAGGGAGAGGGGGGAGAGAGAGAGGGTGGGAGGGGGAGAGAGGGAGGGAGGGAGGGAGGGAGAGAGAGAGAGAGGGAGGGAGGGAGAGAGAGAGAGGGAGGGAGAGAGAGAGGGAGAGAGGGAGAGGGAGTGAGGGAGAGAGGGAGAGGGAGGGAGGGAGGGAGGGAGAGAGAGGGAGGGAGGGAGAGAGAGAGAGGGGGAGGGAGGGAGAGTGAGGGAGGGAGGGAGGGAGAGAGAGAGGGGGAGGGAGGGAAAGAGAGAGAGAGGGGGAGGGAGGGAGAGAGAGAGAGAGAGGGGGGGAGGGAGAGAGAGAGAGGGGGAGGGAGGGAGAGAGAGAGAGGGGGGAGGGAGGGAGAGAGAGAGAGAGGGGAGGGGGGGAGGGGGAGAGAGAGAGGGAGCGAGGGGAGGAGAGAGAGAAGGGGGGGAGGGAGGGAGAGAGAGGGGGGAAGGGAGGGGGGAGAGAGAGGGGGGAGGGAGGGGGAGAGAGGGGGTAGGGGGAGAGAGGGGGGGAGGGAGGGGGAGAGAGAGGGGGGGAGGGAGAGAGAGAGAGAGAGAGAGGGAGGGAGGGAGGGAGGGAGAGAGAGAGGGGAGGGAGAGAGAGAGGGGAGGGAGGGAGAGAGAGAGAGGGGGGAGGGAGGGAGAGAGAGAGAGGGGGGAGGGAGGGAGAGAGAGAGAGGGGGGAGGGAGGGGGAGAGAGAGGGGGGGGAGGGAGGGGGAGAGAGAGAGGGAGGGGGAGAGAGGGAAGGAGGGGGAGAGAGGGAGGGAGGGGGAGAGAGAGAGGGAGGGGAGAGAGGGAAGGAGGGGGAGAGAGGGAGGGAGGGAGAGAGAGGGAGGGAGGGGAGAGAGG